>NC_058133.1:102382396-102458076 GCF_016433145.1 Gracilinanus agilis | reverse complement strand
TTAAAAAAAAAAAAGGAAATCAGATTGAGAGTCATACCTGGTCTTGCCAATGAGAACCCCATAGTCAGGAAACATATATTGAGCATCTACTATGTGCCAAGAGGGGAAGAGAGCATCACTACATTATGATGGGCTTTGAATGCCAAACAGGATTTTGGATTTGATCCTGGAAGTAATAGGGAACCACTGGAGTTTGTTGAGTTAGAGTATTACAAGACCAGACCTAAGAGTCAGGAAAAGCACTTTGGTGACTGAATAGAGGGGAGGGAGGGGGGAGACTTGTGGTAGGTGGAGCTAGCTACCAAGCAGGATTATAGATCATAAACTTAATTCTAGAAGGGCCCATCAAGTCCAACTCCCTCCTTTTTTTAAACTATTATCTTCCATTTTAGAATCAATATTGTGTATTGGCATAAAGGCAAAAGAGCAGTAAGGGCTAGGCAATGAGGGTTAAATGAGTTGCCCAGGGTCGCCCAGCTAGGAAATATCTGTGGTCACATCTGAACCCAGAACCCCCTCTCTCTAAGCCTGGCTCTCAATCCACTGAGTCACCTAACTACTCTCAGGTCCTACATTTCTAATAATAATAGCTAGCATTCATATAGTACCTTTAGGGTTTGCAAAGCTCTTTATAGATATCTCATTTCATCCTTGCAACAACCCTGGGAGGTGTAGGTACTATTATTATCCCCATTTTACAGCTGAAGAAACTAAGGCAGACAGCTAGGGAGTGTCTGAGGGCAGATGTGAGCCCAAGTTTGCCGGAGTCCTGCGTCAAGACCTTTATCCAATGTTGCTGCCTTCTCTTATGCCTCTCTCTCTCTCTCCCCTCCCCAAATTCCCATCTCCTCCACACACAGAGGTGAACTTCCAAGCTGACCTGGCCGACTTGACCTGTGAGATCGAGATCAAGCAGAAGCTGATCGATGAGCTGGAGAACAGCCAGCGCCGACTGCAGACTCTGAAGCACCAGTATGAGGAGAAGCTGATCCTGCTACAGAACAAGATCCGGGACACCCAGCTCGAGCGGGACCGAGTGCTCCAGAACCTCAGTATGTACACACACCCCTACGGTTTCATACACACGCACACACTGTCCCTACCCAGACAACACACACACACACATTTACAGTAGACATTTATGTACAACTATGCACATACAATAAACATGTACTTACCCACACACACACACTGCTACATATCCGAACCTGCCCACCTGCCTGAGACCCTGGCACTGCCCTCTAGAAGAGCCCCATCCCTCAGGAGCTTTACCTAGAGAGCTGCCCCCCTGGAACTGGCCCGTTCTCCTTGTCGGAGTCCCCTGCTACTACTCTGCCTTCGGTCCTTCTTCCCGGTCCTCCCACCTGGAGCCGGCCAGAATCTCTATGTGCTGGGGGCTGTGCAGGGTATTCTCATCATGCCAGTGTAGACTTAGCACAGTGCCAGGCACACAATGGGTACTAATAAATATTTATTGATTATCGATTTAAAAAAAAACTCTTACTTTAGATCAATACTAAGTATCAGTTCCAAGGCAGAAGAGTTAGTTAGTAAGGACTAGGCAAATGGGGGTTAAGTGACTTGCCCAGGGTCACACATCTAGGAAGTACCTGAGGCCACATTTGAACCCAGGACCTCCCATCTCCAGAACTGGCTCTCTTATCCACTGACTCACCTTGCTGCCCCTTCATAATTGGTTGATTGATGTGCAACCGGCAGACTTGTCCAGCCCTGTAACTTCCATTCCAAATAAGTGGAGTCATATCTTCAGGCTTCCGGGTCCTATAAAACATCTTTTGGTTCGTTTTCTTTGGCTTCCCTATATATATATATATATATATATATATAATTCCCCAATTCCCTCTGTCTTGCTCATTTCTATGCCTCTGCATTCCCGTGCTCTTCTCCTAGTCCTCTCTTTCACACCATGGCCCCCTAGCACAGACACACATCTCCCACCTATTTCCCACATTAAGGTACATTTTAGCATTACACTAACACCTCGAGTTAGTGTCTGGGGCGTGGGAGCTCCTTCAGGATGTCCCTGCCCCCCTCTCTTCATGTCCCACTTGGAGATCTATTGGAGAAGGAGAAGGAAATAAGTATTATATAGATATATGAATAAATATGTAGAAATTTATGAATACATATTTATATATAATATATAAAAGTTCTAAAATATATATGTAAAATATATATTATACATAATATATAAATATATGTTAAATATATATAAATATATATGCATATATATATTTGTGTTTGTGTATGCCAGGCACTGTGCCAAGCACTTTACAATGACCTCATTTGATCTTCATAACAACCCTGCGAGGGAGGTGCTGTTATTATCCCCATTTTATGACTGAGGAAACTAAGGCAAAATGGAAGATAAGTGGCTTACCCAGAGTCACTTGGCTAGTAAATGATGTCTGAGGCCAAATGTCAGTTTTCCAGGTCTCACAAGGCTCTAGCCACTGAGCCACCAAGTTGTTGGAGATAGAGAAGATAAAGCATTCATCTAGTCCAATTTGAGAAAAGCACCCACTGTGTGCCTGACACTGGGCTAAGCCCACACTGGCGTGATGAGAATACCCTGCACAGCCCCCAGCACACAGAGATTCTGGGTAGCTGGCCAGCTCCAGGTGGGAGGACGTGGAAGAAGGACTGAGGCCAGAGTAGTAGCAGGGGACTCCGACAAGGAGAACGGGCCAGTTCCAGGGGGGCAGCTCTCTGGGTAAAGCTCCTGAGTGATGGGGCTCTTCTAAAGGGCAGTGCCAGGGTCTTGGGTAGGTGGGCAGGGTGTGCGTGCGTGCGTGTGTGTGTGTGTGTGTGTAAGTGTATTTATGGTGCATGTGTATTGTATGCGTACATGTGTATGTATGCATGTGCATTTGTATATAAATATTTTTGGATGTGCATGTGGATAGAATAGTGGATAGAATGCTGAGCCTGGAGTCAGGAAGACTCATCTTCTTGGGTTCAAATCTAGCCTCACTGACTAGCTGTGTAAAGTCACTCATCCCGGTTTGCCTCTGTTTCCTCATCTGTAAAATGATCTGGAGAAGGAAACAGCAAACCATTCTAGTGTCTTTGCCAAGAAAACCCCAAACGGGACCACAAAAAATCCGGCGTGACTTGAAAACCAGAGTGGGGGTGTGTGTAGGGGGCACGGCACGATGGACTTCACCAAACTCCCCCAGAGAGTTATAGCAGAACAGAAGCGTGCGTGTGTGGTCCCCCGGCACGACGCCCATCCCCTGGCCCCAGTTCTGACGGTCTCGGTCCTGCACCCTCTCTCCTGCCCCAGGCACCATGGAGTGCTACACCGAGGAGAAAGCCAACAAGATCAGGGCCGATTACGAGAAGCGTCTGCGGGAGATGAATCGGGACCTTCAGAAGCTGCAGGCGGCCCAGAAGGAGCACGCCCGGCTGCTCAAGAACCAGTCCCGTTACGAGCGGGAGCTCAAGAAGCTCCAGGCTGAGGTGGCCGAGATGAAGAAGGCTAAGGTAACTGGGGGGTGCCGGCAAGGAGGCAGGGATGGGCTCCACGTGGAAGCTGGCCATGGCCGGTGGAGCCCGTTTCCATGCTGGTTTGCATGTCGCCAGAAGATTATTGGCCTGTTTGTTGCTGACCTTTCCCACAATGGGAACTGGACAGGGTCCAGCCTGGGGAAGCCGCCGCTGGGGCTCTGGGCTCCACGGTCACCCCAGTCCTTGGAGCCTAACCACCTCAGGGGGGACCGTCCTAGGTTGTTGCTCTTTGGCTCTTGTTGCAAAGAGAGGCGCCCTCTCCAAAGCACGCTTTGTCTCCCTTTCAAAATCTTGGGGTCTCTGGTGTCTCTGACGTGGCCCACGCCTTCCACCTGAACTTTAGCCACCGATTCTTATGTACTTTGGGTTTCTTATGCTTTCATCTTTGACTATTGCCCCCACCACCCCACCCCACCCATTTGAGACTGGGTTTTCTTATCTTAGATAAGCTGGCAATACGGTGTGACCACTCATGGGTCCAAATCCCCTATCAGTGGGCATAAGAGCTTCGATTCTGCTGTCTCTGACCTGGGCCCCCCTTGGACAGCCCCCTCCTCACAGTGCCATGATTGGGGGAGACCCTCCCTTCGGCTTAGCTCCCCGAGGCTCAGAGCTCCCGGACCCAAGTGCCCCCCAGTCTCCTCCTCCCCCAGCCCTTCTAAGGCTCCTCAATCCTGTGGGTCCTGTCGTAAAGCAGAGCAGGTCTTCTCTCTCTGGACATGACAGCTGCTGCAGCCAGCAGTGGAACTCCTTGGGTCAGCAGCAGCTCTCTTTGTCAGTGGCCTTCTGACCAACTTTTGGTGAATTTGAGCAGGGGGCAGCCCTCGCTTAGTCACTTTGTTCTCTTTGCAACTGATGGCAACACGCTTGATAATAATAATGACTGTCCAGGGCACCATCAGGCTAAATAGATGCTGTGTTCAGGCAGGGGGGGCTCGGCTCAGCTCCTCTCTCTGGTGACTCACCTGGAATGGACAATGATTCTGTTTTCTGCCAGGGCCCAAAATCCGGAGGATAAATTCTCCCGGGCCAAGCAGCTGGTTGCTGCTGAGATATGAGGCAACAAGAATGAGCTTGAACAAGATAAGGCAAAAGTCTCCACAGTGAAGACTTCTTTTTTTTGTTCGTTTTTATTTTTATTTTGAATATTTTCCCATATTTACATGTTTCATGTTCTTTTCCTTTCCCCAAATACCCCTATCCCCTCTTAGCCAACACACAATTCCACTGGGTTTTATATGTATCATTGATCAAGACCTAATTCCATATTATTGATAGTTGGACTAGATTAGTGTCTCCATCCCCAATAATATCCCCATCAGCCCATGTGTTCAAACAGTTGTTTTTCCCACAGTGGAGACTTCTGACCCCAGATTCCTTGCCCTGTTACTACTCTCCTCCCTCCTTTCATGGTGGTGGATAGTCTTACAGATGTGAAGATGTGTTTTTTCTATGTCAGGGGACACCGACTATATTGTAGACAGCAAGAAAAGTCCTCAGTAGGCTGTCTAGATAAGCACTGCACTCCTAAGAAGACGAGTTCCTTAGGGCAGCTATATTGCTCAGTGGATAAAGACCCAGATGGAAAATGTTAGTCCTGGATTCGAATTTGGCCTCAGAGACTTTATAGCTGTGTGACTTTAAGCAAGTCACTTAACCCCCATTACCCAGCCTTTACCATTCTTCTGCCTTGGAAGCAATGCTGGTTCTAAAATGGAAGGTAAGGATTTAAAAAAAAATAGCTAAGTCATTCCCAGTTGAGCAGTGTTACAATATTGCTGCTACTGTGTACAATGTTCTCCTGGTTCTCTTCACTTCACTTTGTATCAGTTTATATAAAACTTCCCAGGTTTTTCTGAAATCCTCCTGCTTTAGATCTCCAAATACTCCAAGGATTTTTCTGCCCCAGTAGAGGTAACTTGTGATGAGCAAGAGACCCTCGTGCTGTTGACAAAGAGTCCACAGGGATGCCCCACCTTTCTCACCCTCCACAAATGAATTGAAACTGCTTCTTTCCCATCTAGTTATGGCTCCATCTGTATCCAGGACCTTCCATCTCTAGGCATGACTCAATCCACTGAGCCACCTAGTTGCTCCCAAGTTGGCTTCATTCATTCTTTTTAATTAATTAATTTAATTAACTGTTGGTTTTTTTTTCAGTTACATGTAGAAATAATTTTTGACAATTATTTAATGGCATTTTACAATTCATATTTTTTCTCTCCTTCCCTTTTCTCTGCTCCCCTAACTGGTAAATAGTCCAATATTGGTTATACCAGGGGGCAGCTGGGTGGCTCAGTGGATTGAGAGCCAAACTTAGAGATGGGAGGTCCTAGGTTCAAATCTGCCCTCGGATACTTCCTAGTTGTGTAACCCTGGGCAAGTCACTTAACCCCCATTGCCTAGCCCTTACCACTCTTCTGCCTTGGAACCAATGTAAAGTATTAATTCTAAGATGGAAAGTAAGAATTTTTTTAAAAATAAATAAATGAAAATTTAAAAATATTGGTTATACCAGTACTTTCATGAAATACATATTTCCATATTGGTCATGTTGTGATAGAAGACACAATATCACACATACAATAGAAATCTCATGAAGGAAATAAAGTGGAAGATGGCATGCTTTGATCTGTAATCAGATTCCAACAGTTCCTTCTTTGGCTGTAGCATTTCTCATCATGAGTCCCTTGTGGTTATCTTCTTGGAAACTTGCTTTGCTGATAATGGTTTACCCCTTCACAGCTGGTCATTATACAATATCTCTATTACTATGTACATTGTTCTCCTTGTTTTACTCACTTCACTTTGCATCAGTTCATATAAGTCCAGGTTTTTCTGAACTCTTCTTGTTTATCATTTCTTATAGTGCAGTAGTATTCTATTACAACCATGGACCATAACTTGTTCATTCATTCCCCAAGTGATGCACAATTCCTCACTTTCCAATTCTTTGCCACTACAAAAAGGGCTGCTAAAAATATTTTGGAATGGATGTGTCCTTTGCCTTTATCTCCAATATCATTGAGCTACAGTACTAGTAGAGGTATTACTGGATCAACAGGCATTATGCAGTTTTATGACCCTTTGAACATGGTTCCATATCAATCTCCAGAATGATTGTATCAATACACAGTTCCACCAGTAGTGTATGAGTGTCCTCATTTTCCCATATCCCATCCAATATTTATCATTTTTCCTTTATGATCATGTCAGAGTTGGCTTTGTTCTTAACCTGACTTGAGTTATCCCCTTTGGTAGTTACATTTCTGGCCAGGCCACTGAGACATTTCTGTCATAATGGGACTGAACTAGGACTTATGGGTGTATATTGCAAAGACAAAGATTTTGACTTACTTAAAAGAACTTCCTAAAAATTAAAGCTATCCAAAAGTACAATGGAGTGCCTTAGGAGATATATTGAGTACCAGAGGTCTTGAAAGGTACTCGAAGATTTGCTTTGATATAATTAAGAGGATCCCTGCTTAAGGGATGCTTAAGATTGTATTTGACTTTGGAGATTTCTTACAACCCTGAAATTCTACATTTATGGATACTAGGGATCTAGTAACTTTCTCTACCCTTGTGACCTTCTTTTCCCAAAAGCTAAGCCAACTATCTGGATAACTACGTTGCCTGGGAATAATGGGTCTTGGCTATCATTTTGCCTTATGACCCTTCCTCCATTCAAATGATACCTAACAGGCCATGAAGGATGTATCTAGTGTCTTCTTGGACAGTCCATCTCTGGGTCTGTCTTTCTCCATTAGACCAACTCTTCATGCTAATACTCCCTCTAATGCCCTTCCATAGGTTGCTTTGATGAAGCAAATGAGGGAGGAGCAGCAACGGAGGCGGCTGATTGAAACCAAGAGGAACCGAGAGATAGCACAGCTCAAGAAGGAGCAAAGGCGGCAGGAGGTGAGGAGAGTCCTGCTTTTCTTCCCCCTACCACCTGCCCCAATTCATATATACATATAATCCTTCTTGGGTTCTACGTGCTCATCCCCTAGTCCTTTCAGTCACTGAAAATTCAGAAGGAGCTAGTACTTAGAACTGACCCTGATAAATGGGAACATCTTTGCTTTTGGAATGGATAGGAAAATAATTGAACAAGTTTTCAATATCGGGAGTGAGTACAGCCATGGAGAAATGCCCAAGAATGACCCAGTTAGCTAGAGTTTAGCACTGAACAGAAATAACCCAATTCCTAGCACTGTGAGTAATGGAAATACATTTAGGTTCTAATATTGTTCAGGGAATCAAGTCCTGTGTTAATTCCTGGCTTTGCTACTTTAGGACATGAGTGACCATGGACAGGTAGCCACTTACTTATTGCCCCTCTGAGTTTTTGGTTTGCTCATTTGTAAAATAAAGTATTTTAGCAAGGTGAACTCTATGGTCCCTATTAGCCCTAAAATGCACTCCCTCCCCATTCCATAGGGTAGCGGTGAGCATTAGATGATATACATGAAAACATTTTGTTAACTAAAGCACTAGACAAATTATAAGAAAGTGTCACTGTGGTTTCAGTCTTCTCACTTGTAAAATGAGAGTGAGACTTTATTGATCAACTGAGTTTCCTCTTAATCCTGATTGGTAAAGGAAAAGATATTCAGAGGTGGGCAACCAGGATGTCATTTGAGAACTAATTAAAGGCCCTGAAGATGTCTAGCTTGGAGAGACGATGGGTGAGCCATCTTCAAGTATCTGAAGGGTTGTCACATGCTTGTTCTGTTTGGCCCCAGTGAGCAGAATGAGGAGTGGGAGGGATGAAGTCACCGAGATGCAGATGTCATTTTGATATGATACTTGATATGCCTATTATTAGAGCTTTTCCAAAGTGCAATGGATTGTCTTCAAACAGAATCTGGGTTATAGCTCTCTTAAAAGGGAAATTCCCATTCAGGCCTCTGAGGCTCCCTTCTGCCTTATTTATAGTGTGCCCTCACTATAGTATGACTGCTGTCCTGAAGCCACAAGGCTCCCCCTGCTGACCAAGGACAGCCGTCCTTTCAATAAAGGTTCCCAACTGGCTTCAGGCATAAAAACTAACACTTGGAGAAGATGCTTGGGCTGTTGGAAAGAAGTAAAAAGTAAGCTCCTGGAAGGCAGATGATTTTTTTCCCCAGCCCAAGGCTCAACACATAATTGGTACTTCAATGCTTGGGTGAATGGAGGGATTTCAGAGAGAATGATGGATGATAGAACTGCAGAAAATGTGAAGCTAGACATGCCTTTAGAGACTCCCTCATTTTACAGAAGAAGAAACTTTATTCCAAAGAACTACAGTGACTTTGCCAAGACCGTACAGTTAGTTAGTAGTGCCTTCAAAATCATTAAGGCTTCATCATGGGCAAATCAAACCTTATGAGTCTTAGGTCCCAGAGAAAGATGGGGATGTGCTTCTTTCTCCTTGAGGTCTTCTTGTGCACAGGTACAAGCTGGGTGATGGATATGCCTTCAAATAGAAAGCAATTCTCTAAATGATTATGGGGATGGGGAGTAACAGTTCTATGGAAGAAGACCCATGTCAGAGCACTAAAGTAACTGAGCTTTGACCCTCTTTCACAACAATCCAGTGAATATAAGAGTGCTATGAGATCTTAAATGCAGGTTCTTTCTCTTCTGATCCCATTCCACCCTACAGTTTCAGATCCGGGCTTTGGAATCTCAGAAGCGTCAGCAGGAGATAGTGTTGAGGAGGAAAACCCAGGAGGTGAGCTCATCCCAGTGGGGCTGGGCAGGAATGCCACCAAGGATTACCCCCTTTTCCTCTTCTCTCTTACCTACCACTACCCCCACTACTACACCTTTGATTGCATCATTGGCCATTTTGGCTGTTGCCAAAGGCTGTTCCCAGTTTTTCTAGAGTTTGGAAAGGAAGTCCCTTGTGGTAGAGACTGTTGACTCTCAGAACAATTCTTCCCTATTCTGGAGTCCATATGGGAAGGGCTGCAGGTCTCTTACCCAATAGCACTGGAGCTGTTGACTCAAAGATAGCATTTCCATGTTGTGGCAGAAAATCATTTGTACATTTTGTATCACTTTGTATCAAATATGGAAATTCTACAAGTTCCTTCTTTCCCCTCAGCCTTAGGTCTAATCTGGAAAAAATGACTGTATAGTTTCTGTAGGCCCTTGGGAAAAGTATATTGATTGACTTATCGATCTAGCTACCCCTGGGGCACACTATGAAAATGGTGAGTTTGCTGGACTGGCTCTGTTCCCTCTCCTGAGATCTATGTCTCCCAGGGTGGACTTTCCAGGTGGCCAAGGAGTATGAAGAATCCATGGTGTTTCCTCTCTCCCTCAGGTGTCTGCACTGCGTCGCCTGACCAAGCCTATGTCAGAACGAGCAGCAGGACGGGTCGGGATGAAGCCTCCCATGATGGACTCTGGGGCAGAGATATCAGCCAGTGCCACATCATCTGAGGCAGAGTCTGGGGCCCGCTCTGTCTCAAGTATTGTGCGCCAATGGAATCGAAAGATCAACCACTTTCTGGGGGATCCAGCAACTCCAGTCAATGGCACTCGTCCTGCCAGGTCAGAGAGGGTGTCCCTGAGTGTTAGAGCTAGGAGAATGGGGAGACTTTCCATTCAAGGGGCCCAGGACCCTTCCATGAGATCTGAGTAGAGTCCATCAGAACTGTATCAGCCTCTCTTCTTCTTCTTTTCTTTTTTAAATAAAATCTCAGCTTCCTGAGATCAAGTACTATTTTATTTTTGTCTTTGCATCTCCATTGGCTGGAACATAGTAGGTGCTCAATAAATTCTTTTTGGTTGATTGATTCTTTTTCCCTTTCCTAATCCTAAACCCCACCCCAACACACACACACACACACACACACACACACACACACACACATTTGCTTGAACCATTCAGAAGAAACATGGTTGTTTGGTGTGGGTAGATACAGCAGTAGCTGAGCGCTGGATACTGATGAGCCCCTCACCCCTCTCTATTCAGGAAGAAGTTCCAGAAGAAGGGAGTCAGCCAGACCTTCAGCAAAGCTGCCCGGTTAAAGTGGCAATCCCTAGAACGGCGAATCATTGACATCGTCATGCAAAGGATGACAATTATCAACCTAGAGGCTGATATGGAGAGGCTCATCAAGGTAGAGGAGAAATGAGGTCCTGGCACTGAGGTTGGGGTGAAATTCCCTGATGCTCTCCACCCTCAGTGGGAGTTTGATAAGGGCAGGGATCATCATATATTAATTGTGAGTCTATCCTAATGCCTAGCACAGTACTGGGTACATAGTAGGGCTACATAAATATCTGGCGAGTGGTATTAAAGAGACATCTATTCATTAAAGAGTGGCTTTTTTCTTTTCTTTGGCTATCCTTCTTTCTTTTATTTTAATTTTCTTTCTCTCCTTTTCTCCATCCCCTCTGTTATCCAAGTTCTGACTTTCCTTTCTTTCCAGAGTAGTTATTTAAACTTTTCTTTGTTTTCCTTTTCCTCTTCTTTTCCCTCTTTTTCCTTTGGGTGGTTTCTAATGATGCTGAGGAATACCTGGGAGATTCACCCTTAGTGTCCTAGAGTAGAGGGAGGCAGACGGGAGGGGACAGGCTTTTAACTTTTGACTCTACATGGCTACATAGAACCAGTGTGGCATGGTGGATAGGACTCTGGCTCATCAGGCAGACCTAGGTTCAATTTCTGCCTTAGGTACTTACTTGCAGTGCTGTGCACAATGTTTAGAACAGTGCCTGGCACATAACAGATACTTAAATGTTGATTGATTGATTGATGCAAATATTGATGATAATGATAATGACCACCATCATCACCATTATTATTATAGCTAATGTCTTTGAAGGTTAGGGAAGATTCTTTTTTTTTTAAGTCTTTACCTTCTACCCTGTTATCAGTTCTAAAACAGAAGAGCAGCAAGGGCTAGGCAATTGGGGTTAAGTGACTTGTCCAGAGTCACACAGCTAGGAAGGTAAAATTCTAATAAAAGTAAAAATATGTGAAGGTTCATAGGGAGGATATTCAAGGCAGAAATGAATGATGATGGCTCTGAAGATGACGCTGATGAAGATGGTGGTGATGGTAATTAAGATGGTGATATCATGGTGATGATAGTAGTGATGATGATGGTGGTGATGGTGATGGTGATGATGTTGATACTTGACCTTCTCTCATCCACAGAAAAGGGAGGAGCTATTTCTCCTTCAGGAAACACTGAGGAGAAAGAAGGAAAAGCTTCAGGAAGAGAGTCCAGAGGAGGAAAAGGGGGTACAGGAGCTGAGTGAAGAGATTGAGGTGCTAGCGGCCAACATCGACTACATCAATGACAGCATTTCTGATTGTCAGGCCACCATTGTACAGCTGGAGGAGACCAAGGTGACTATCAGGCAGGCAATCCTAGGGGACTGGAAAGGAAACTAACCCCATATCTGCCTCCCCTTCCTGCCTCTGGGACTGACTTGGGGAATACCTTCTGCCTTTCATTTCCCTATCCTAGGAAGAACTCGATTCCACAGACACATCAGTGGTCATCAGCTCCTGTTCACTGGCTGAAGCCCGACTGTTGTTGGACAACTTTCTCAAGGCCTCCATCGAAAAGGTAATAATCTTCATCTTGTGTGCAGGGAGCCTGGGACGAGGTGCTTGGGAGGTGTAGTAATAGTAGTATCATGTCCTAAATGATGAGAATGGGAAGGTGGGGAAGTGGCTATTTTTTTTATCCTATGATTCAATTCTCAATTCTTCTACTTTGGCCTAGAGGATAAGATAGTAAGGCTAAGCCCCAAGGGTTCTTGGGCTAAGAATGAGGTAGATGGAGATACAGCAAGGGGAAGGGATATGTTTGTGAATCCATTTAAGATATAAGCAATCCGAACCCCAAAGAAGTCATTGAGTCATAGATTTAGAATAGAAAAAGAATCTCATGGATCATAATCCAATCCCTTCATTTGACAGATGAGGAACCTGAAGGCTAGAGAAGTTAAGGGGTAATTGGCAAAGCTAGATTTGGACATGGGTCCTATGAATCCAAAACTAGCTTATTCCATAGTACTGCACTGCCTTTTTGGAATCATTAGTTATCTAGTATTGTCCATACCTCTCTTCCCTTCTCCTTACGGATGGCATCCCTGATTAGAGGGCAGGTTAACTGCCTTTGTGGGGTTCAAAATCTGATAGTGGGAGTGTGGCACTCTGTAAAATCCCTTACAAGAAGGGAAAAAGTAGCCCCAAAGACCATTTCAAGGCAGAACTTGGCAATCAGGAGATCGATATGACCCTTAGATAAGACCTTAGAGAGGTCTTGGGTTCCATTGTCTCCCACATGAGGGCCCCATACCAAGGGGCTAGAGCAGAAGGATTCCCTCCTTTATTTATTTATTTGTTTGTTTTTGGTGGGAACGGTCTATCTTTCCTCCTTCCTTATTGGTTGACCCCATGCTATCTAGAAAGGCAAAGGAGAAAGGACACTCCTAGGCTCCTAGGGAGACGGGTTGGGGAGAGAGTCTTAGGAGACAGGACACAAGCCACTCCCAGGCAGGAATAGGTGACCCCTGGCTGCTCCTTCCTCCCTAGGGTCTACAGGTGGCCCAGAAAGAGGCCCAGATTCGACTGTTGGAGGGACGACTGAGGCAAACAGATATGAACAACTCCTCTCAGAACCACCTTCTCCTGGATGCCCTTCGAGAGAAGGCTGAGACCCACCCGGAACTGCAGGCCCTGATTCACAATGTGCAGCAAGGTAAGGAGGGCTCCCCAATAACTCATCTTCTCCATCAGTATTTCTCCAGACCTGGATGTATCAGGAGTCGGAGGAGCTACTCAGCCTCACCTTCCCCAGATGCTCAGCCCAGTTTCATAGAATTACCTGTCAAGATTGCCAGTTTGCTCTTGGTTTGGGAGGTGAGGGTTGTATCAAAAAGGAAATTCCCCAGTCATGGAAGATATAGTCCCTCTTCCTCCTACCCTCACCGTAGCCCTCTTTACAGCAAAGGCAACAACTTCAAGGAATGGGAGCAGCCCTGCTTCTCCTGCCCGCATCCCCACTCCCCCAGCTCTCACCTTTCTTCTTCCTTCTCACAGAGAATGGATATGCCAGCACAGACGAGGAAATCTCAGAGTTCTCAGAGGGGAGGTGAGTTTCCCTCCTGGAAACAACAAGGATCCAGCTGGCAGAGCATGCTGGAGGCTGGGTGAGGGGACTGGGGTGGGCGTGACAGGAAGCAGCCCCGGGCTGGGGTTGGGAGTGATCTCAGGTCCAATAGGCTATGCCCACTGCCAGTGCGAATGTGGCCAAAGAACAGAGTGGCCCTGAGCGTCCTCTTTGTCTCCCCAGCTTCTCCCAGTCCTTCACTATGAAGGGTTCCACCAGCCATGATGATTTCAAATTCAAGGTGAGTGACTCGAAGGCTCCACCTGATATCTGCTCGGCCATTTCCACCCTTTGCTGAGGGCCTTCCCTATTCCCTCCTCCGTCTCCAGCCCAGCACTACTTCTGTCTTCTTTCCCCAGGGGAAGGTTTGCCTTAGTAGCAGCTCTTCAAATAGGTGCCAATGGGTTGGTGAAGATCATCCACACAAGAGCAATAGTGGTGATAATAGTGGCTCCGTAATTCGTAGAGTACTTGCAAAGCACTTTATTCATCCATTATTCATTTGAACCTCATCACAACCCAGTGAGGGAGATAATACAGAGACTCTTGTGCCCATATCACAAATGGGGAAACTGAGGCTCAGAGACCTGCATACAGTCATACAGCTGGCATTTAGAGGTGAGCTTCAAAGCTGGGTCTTCTTGACTCCAGTTCAGTGTTCTCAGCCCTCTTCCCTCCTGCTGCAGCAGTAGCCACGGTGGGGCTCCATCCCTAAAGTCCTAGCCCAGGAGTGTCCTCTCGCCGGTCTCCAGAAACCGGACCCTGGCAGTTCTTATCCCTAACTGCCTAGTGACCATCCCACTAAGCAGACCCACCGTCCCCCTCTTCCTCTCCAGGGGGAGCCCAAGCTGTCTGCTCAGATGAAGGCGGTGTCAGCCGAGTGCCTGGGTCCCCCGCTGGACATCTCCACCAAGAACATCACTAAATCTCTGGCCTCACTTGTGGAGATCAAAGAGGACGGGGTGGGCTTCTCCGTCCGAGACCCCTACTACCGAGACAAGGTCTCCCGCACCATCAGCCTGCCCACCCGTGGCAGCACGTTGTAAGGATGAGAATGCGGCCAGGGGAGGGAGGGTCGGGGGGAAGGAGCCCGGGAGCAGGGTTCCAGCGGACTTAGGGATCCTCTTGGGTCCATTATCCATTTTTGTATGTGTTCCATCCAGCCCACGGCAATCCCGAGGCTCTGACACCTCGCCTCTGACCCGCAGGAAATCCTATGACCGAGGGCAGCCTATCAGGTAGGTGCAGAGGATGGTAGCCGATACAAAATCCTCCATATTGTATGTCGTGTCTCCGGTGGGAGGAGATCCGTGTATATGAGCATCCCTGGCAGATTTCTAAGCTTCCCTCTGCCACTAGCTGCCTTGCAAGTGTTATAAGGAAGAGAGGGTTTGAGGAAGTTAGCAGAAGGCAGAGGCATGAGACCATCGGGGGAGAATTCTAGAGTGGGAAAAGTGGATTTGGGCAGTTGGCAATGGGTTCTCCCTCACTTGGGGGGAGTCTTCGAGCAGAGACGTGATGACGACTTCTCTGGTATGCTGCCAATGGGATGGAATTGGACAATTTCTGACTGCTCTTTCGGTTCTTCAGACTCTGCTATCCCTGATAGCCTTCCTCTCCTTCCCAGGCGTGGACTCAGAGAATGCAAATTAACTTTCATATTGACTTAACCTAACCCTAATTGAAAATGTAAGCCTGCTTCTCAAAAGTCATTTCACGGGGACATCTAGGTGACTCAGTGGATTGAGAGCCAGGCCTGGAGATGGGAGGTTCTGGGTTTAAATGTGACCTCAGATGCTTTCTAGCTACAAGACCCTGGGCAAGACACTTAACATCCATTCCCTAGCCCTTTTCCGCCTTGGAACCGGTAGCACAGTTGAACCCCACTATCTTTCTTGTTTACTTTTTACATGGACCAGGAGTGAGACAAGATGGCTCAGCATCCCCACGTTCCCCTCCCAACATAAACACAAAGGTCCAGGTGCCTTGGGCATTAGCCCCGAGAGATGAGCTGGATATATATTCAAAGGAATATTCTACTCTCATTGGTGTTTTATTGCCTTCAAGAAAGAACCAAGAGAATATATTTAAAATGTGGTCTGACACTTCTTAGCTGTGTAACCCTGAGCAAGTCACTGAACCCCCATTGCCCTGCCCTTACCGCTTTTCTGCCTTAGACTCAATCCATTGATTGGTATTGATGCTAAGACAGAAGATAAGGGTTTTAAAAAATAAAATAAAACAAACTGTAGTCTGAGAGGTTTAGGTTAGACGATGGGCTCTTTTATTGGTTTGTTTTGTTTTGTTTTGTGTTTTGTCCAGACCTGAGATTTTAACATTATAGAGAACTCCAGAAGAGAAAGCCCACTTTATCAACGCGGTTCAACAACTCATCTGTAACTTCTTTTCTTTGTTTTGTTTAAACTCTTATCTTCCATCTCTCATTGCCCACCTATGGCTCTCAAGACCACCCTAAGTCACAGAGTTGTTGTCGGGTAGCTTTAGGAGAGGGAGTCCTAGACACCAGGGAGAGAAAACACAGGTCTGGCCCAAACGGAAAAATTCAGTTTATGTAAAGCAGTCCTTCCTAACAGAGCTATTCAGAATGGAACGGGATGTCTGGTAAGCTAGTGAGTCCCCCTGTTCTGCTCCTGGCCCCTCTCCAGGTCCTCGGATATGGCCTTCACACCCCCTTCGTCCCCCCCTACACGGCCCCGCAATGACCGCAACGTCTTCTCTCGCCTCACCAGCAATCAGAGCCAGGGGTCAGCACTGGACAAGTAAGAGTTGGGGCCTTAGGGGCTCAAGGGCTGGGCTCCAGGGGGAGGAGGGGACAGTAGTGGGGGAGGAGGGGAGAGGAAGTCGAGCCTGGGTTAGATCCCAGAGATAAACAAGGAGTTCAATCCCCTCTCTCTCCCTTCCTTTCCCTCCCTCCCTTTCCTCTAGGTTCCCAGGGCCCCCTCTGAAGCATAAGGTCCTGATGTCCCTCCTAATGTCATCCATCCTCTCTGGAGACTATTCAGGTCCTACTCTTGTCCTCTGGTAGATAGGATGGTGGCAGGGCAGGGGGCAGAGGGGCAGAGAAGAAAATTTGAGAGCAATCCCTCACCCTGTTCTGGGTCTGGCCCACGATGAGGGCAGTGTGCCCCTTTGATACTGCTGCTCTGCAGTACAGGCTTTGGGCCCCCCTCTCCTATGCTTCAGCATCAGGGGACCACAGCCAGGATCCCCGCTGTTCAGTAGTGGGACTTTAAGTACTCCCTTTTGTCTCTAAGACAAACATGTTTCAGACAGGCTTCCTTGGCCCTTGGTGACGCATTCCATAGGTTGCTAGTAGGAAAGGAGGCTCTTTTGGTGGGTGCCATTGCAGGGCACCATCGGCTCTGCCTTCTTGGTTATCCTCAATCCATTGTCTAGTTGGTCTGCCTCACAGACCTAGAAGTAAGAAATGAAGGCATCTGCGACCACTCTAGGTACTGCTGGCCTTGGGGGTATTGTTTGGTCCAGCTCCTTCCCCCACTCCCCGCTAGCTCTGATAAGTCCTTTCCTTTTTGGGCTCCCTGCAGCTTACTGGCCTCAGGTGTCTCCACTCAGCCAGTCTAGAGAGTCAGGGCAGCCCCTCCTGCTAGACAGGGCGGGATGGCTCTTCCTTTTGTGTGGGTGGTCCAAGTTTGCAAAGGAAGAAACTGGATGTCTATTCCATGGTGTCAGGACTGCCCCACACCCAGTGCTGACCATCTTGTTGGCAGAATCTTCCACCTTGGACTTGAAAAAAATCCCTCAGTGAACACTGAGCTTCCTCCTCAGATCACTAAAGCCCTAATTCCCTTGACTCCTTCCCCACCTCTGACCACTTCTGTTCCTCCTGGAGTCAGAGAAGGGTGAGAAGTGCTCCTTCATAAGGAATGGAGTGGGAAGCTCAGCCCCTGCCCTTGTCCCAGCTACCATGAGAGAGAGCCCCCTGGGAGGTGGAGATGGCAGAGCAAGAAAAGTCTAAGTGTAGAGGGTATAGGTGCCCTCGTGCCTTGGCACTAATAAGCCTGGGAAGCAGATGCAGGGGAGTCGGGGCCCCAGAGGAACCTCCAGAACCCAAGTGGGCTCGGCAAATCAGTTCCATGAGGGTTTCTGAGAACTAAGACTTAGTTGCTGGGTACTGAAGGGTGGCGGGCTCAGGAGTTGCTCTTGCTGAGTCCATCGTGGCTGATCTGCTGCTAGCTCCCAGCTCTTGCCCAGTATGGTTGTTCCATCTGGCTTACATGCCAGGAGGGTGGGGAGAGCGCCTGGGAGAGAAGGTGGCTGCCTCCTTTTGGCCTGTGCAAAATTATCATGGCTCTCGCTGGATGAGATTTGGGTGCTACTGGCTTGAGGGCAGGGTGCCCTCCAGCTTAGACTGTGGGGCAGCTGGAGAGCTCGGAAATGGACAAACAGGGCCCAGGAACCATCACCATCTCCTACCCCTAATCGAGGGCTGGCCTTTTCCCATCTCTTCCCAATAGCCCTCTTCCCCTAATTCCTACCTTCCTAGACCAGTTAGTCAGGAGGGTCCCCCTGACTCTGAACCTCACAAGGAGTCACCCCTGGCACCCTAGCTTCTAGGCCTGGCCCTCATCTCTTTCCTTGTCCCCTCCTCTCTTCCCCTCCTTCTGCAGCCCTCTCCAATCCTACCCACTCCCCTCAGTTTTCTGCCTCTCTCTGGAAGAAAATAACCCTCTGACCTTCCCCACTCTGCTGCTGCCTCTTCTCCTTTTGTTGTTGGTTTGTTTTTCCTCTCTCCCCACCCCCTAATCCAGCTAATTTTCTGCCCTCCCCAGGTCTGATGACAGCGACTCCTCTATCTCGGAGGTCCTGAGGTACAGCGCTCATGTTTGGTTTCCCCGTCTCTCTTCCTTTCTCTCTCTGTTTCTCCCCATCAGTGATGTCTCTCTCTTCTGCCTGCCCAGCCTCTCTCTCTCTCCCTCCTTCCCTTTGTCCTTCTGCATGCTGCCCATCCTGTGTCACCCCTGGATCCTGCATCCTGTTCCTCTCCCTGAGCCCTGAGTGACTGGTTCTCTGTAGACCCTGTTCCTGCTGCCCCCACCCACAGAGGTGGTTCCTCCCTCTCAGGTTTGCTGAATGGCATCGGTTGAGCTCCAAGCTTCTTGCTGCATTGGAGAATGAAAGGAATTATGGGAATGGGGTGGGATGAGGGGCACGCTATTTTAGCTCTTGCTTTCTCCTCCATTTAACTTATACTTTTGGAGAGGGTGGGGGAATTTCTTCCAGAGGAGTGAGGTCTGCTGTGGAGCACGAACTCCCATTCCCCACCCCCCAATATCATGAAGGGGAGTGGAGGAAGAGCTGATACAAAGCTCCTGGCCTCTCCGCTGTTGCTCCTCCTGCCTCCTGCTTTTAGCGATTCGCTCAGCTCTTCATTTTGTCTGAGGTCCAGAGCCCCAGAGGGGACCACTGATGTGCCAATAGAGTGGCTGCCTTAGGCACTGGCTCACCAAGGGACACGCTGGGGCCGAGCAAAGCTGCTTCCCAGTCCTAGCCTTTGACAGAACATTCCTTCAAAGGGTCCTTCTCTCATCGGCCCAGGACTCCAGCCTTACGGAGTCATTGGCTCAGGCTTAGAAAGCATTGTCTAAGTGCATTGGACTAGGTTGGAGGGGCAGGTGGGGAGAGGAGTAACAGTAATCACCAGCATTTACATAGTACAGGCGTCCCTTCCACATTGTGACTTCCCCCATTGCAGCTTGGAGATATCATAAATCAGCCTAAGAAATTAAACGGGAATTGGGACAGAATTTTGCAGAAGCCACAGATGAGAACATGAAGGCTGGCAGTCAACTCAGAAAAAGTTTAGAAACTCAGAAATAAGGGCAGCTTGGCTTAGTGGATAGAGAGCTGGCCTTGAAAACATGAAGACATCAAGTCCTACCTCTGACACCCACTGTATGATCATCTACACATCCTAGCTGTGTGACCTTGGGCAAGTCACTTAACCCCCATTGCCTAGCCCTTACTGCTCTTCTGCCTTGGAACCAATACATAGTATTGATGCTAAAATGGAAAGTTAGGGTTTAAAAAAAAGAAAGAAAGAATCTCAGAAATACATAAAATATAAGTATAGTATTGTATAATGTCAACATATTTCATTTTTCAATACCATAAATATACAATTACAATTTCTTTTTTAAAGTTAAAATAAGTTTAAAAATTATAGTTTGCAAAAAGAATAAGAAAAAAAATTTTACAAATTTTCCAGATTGTGGGGCCACCATTCCCTGCCCCAACCCCCATGATGTGGAAGGTTTGCAAAGTGTTTTACAAATAATCATATTATTTTATTCTCACAACCCTGGGAGATAGGTGCTATTATTATTATCCCCATTTTACAGATGAGGATACTGAGGCTCAGAGAGTGGTTAAGGGACTTGGTCAGAGTTATCTAGCTACTAAATGCCTAGGGCTGGATTTGAACTCAGGTCTTCCTGATTTCAGGTCTTAAGCAGTCTTATCTACTACACCACCTAATTGCCTCTCAAATACAGACAAAAGCTTGCCCTCAAGGAGGTTACAGTCTATCTGGGGACAACACTTACAAGGCATACAAAATAAGGTCAAGATAATTTACGTGGAGGAAGAATCAACTGCTGGAGGATCCGGAAAGGCCTTAATATAGAAGGTGGTAGCTGAACTGAGTCTAGAAGAAAACTCAGGCTTCTGAGAGATGAAGGGGAGGAAGGAGAGCACTCCAGACACTCCAGGAGGTAGAGGATCGGGCATGGGGATCAACAGGAAGGCTAGTTTGACTGGACTGCCCTCTTCATGCACTCCACCTTGGGAATCCAGACTCAAACATAGGATCATAACACTAAGAGCTAGAAGGGACCCCAGACACTGCCCAGTCCAGTCTTCTTTTCCAAATGAGGAACCTGGAGTCCAGAGAGGTCAGATTTGCCCAATCCCACACGCATCTTGCAGTTAACATAATGAATAACTAAACAGAGCCAGGGCTTAATCCCCAACCCCTTATGCCAGTGTCTCATAGCAAAACTCATTGTAAAAAACATCCATACTTCTAGTCTTTGGGCATCATGTATTCAAGCTCCAGGTGAGAACAGTCTGATGTGCTGGCCAAGAGTCCCTTTAGTTGGGGTGAGAGCTCCAGTGAGGCTTTCTATAGCATCCTCTGCTTCATTGTCCAGTCTTTATCCTTGAACCTGCTTGGGTAAAGGAAGGTGGACCTTTCCACTAGGCTATCAGTTCTCAGATGGTCTGTATTCTTTCTTCCTTCTTTCCTTCCTCTTTCTTTTGTTTTTTCCTTCCTTCCTTTCTCTTTTCTCTTTCTTTCTTCCTTCCTTCATTCCTTTCTGTCTTTTTTCTTTCTTTCCTCCTCTCTTCTTTCTTCCTACCTTCCTTCCTTTCTTAATTTCTTTCTTTTTCCTTCCTCTTTCTTTGTTTTTTCTTCCTTCCTTTCTCTTTTCTCTTTCTTTCTTCCTTCATTCATTCCTTTCTGTCCTTCCTTCATTCCTTTCTGTCTTTTTTCTTTCTTTCTTTCCTCCTCTCTTCTTTCTTCTTTCCTTCCTTCCTTCCTTTCTTCCTTTTCTTTTTCTTTCTTTCTTTCTTCCTTCCTTTCTTTCTTCCATAAAATTGGTACTACATATCAGTTCTAAAGCAGAAGAGCAGTAAAGGCTAGGCAGTAGAGGTTAAGTGACTTGCCCAGAGTCACACAGCTAGGAAATGTCTGAGGCCAGATTTGAAATAAACCCAGGACCTCCCATCTCTAAGCCTGGCTCTCAATCCACTGAGCAACCTAGTTGCTCCAGATGGTTCTATATTCAAATTATCTTTGGCAGTGCTGGCCCTCCTCCATCATTGCCCAGGTCCTGAGAGTAGAGCTGAGCCAAGGTTAAGTAGGTAGTACAAAAAGGGAGTAAGGAGCAGAGAGCAGAGGCACAATTTTAGGTAACTAGAAATCAGATTCTTTCACCATCAAAAATAACTGAGTTTTTTTTAATCACTTTCTTGTTATATTGTATCATCTGTAACTTTTCTCCACTAGTGTGGAAAATTGAGAGGGTATAGCACTGGGAATTCTGCTAGGTCATGAATAGCAGCAATCCATGGAGTGATAACTGTATCCTTCAAGACAATGGGGAATGAACTACAGGTTGTGTTTATGTGATTTCAGCTACATATATCCACATATTCAACAGGATCTGCTCCTTGAAAGGGCTATCACAAGAATACATTTTAGTAATTGTGCTCTGTCTCTGTCTGTCTGTCTGTCTGTCTGTCTGTCTCTTTCTCTTTCTCTCTTTCCCATCTCATTCTTTCTTTGACTCTCATTTTCTCTTGCCCTTTCTCACATTCTCTCTGAGTCTTTCTGTCCAATTTTTTGTGCTATCTGAAAGATACCTGTGGGAATGGACAAATCATTTGACCTCATTCTCTTGTTATCTCTCTTGTTCTCCCTATCTCTTATTCTTTCTCTTTTCATTTTCACATGCTTTTCTCTTGTTTTCCCATTCTCATCCTTTCAGTCTCTTGCTCATTCTCTTAATATCTCTCATTCTCCCTATTTCTCATTCTCTTTTGTTCTTTAACTCTCTTATTTTCTGTCTCTGTGTCTCTCTCTGGCCTTCCAGTAGCTATATGTGTGTATACATGTACAACTTGTGTATATAGATACATGTTTTATATATATATATATACACATATATATATATACATATACACATATAAAAATTATTTCTACTGAGTTTAAGCCCTTTTATGGCACTATTTACCATAGCACTGTTATTTTCATTCTTCCATACTTTCCATGTATGTGGGGATTTCCATGTTAAAAGATTACATATGTGAGCCTCATAATAAGTTTGGTCCACATTTGTGATTTCATTGATGTGATCCTGGTGTGTAAAACTTCCTCCATTGATGGAGACTGGTAACTCATGTGTAACTTCGAGGGTTGCCTGGGTCACTGAGGTAGTTACATGGCTAGTTATGTGTCAGAGATTAAGCCCTACAGAACCTGAACACAGGTCTTCCGGCTCCAATTCAGTTTCTCTACTCACTATGCCACATGTCCCTCCAAACGCTTTCTCTTTTTCTTTCCCTATATGTAGATCAATAAATAAATAGTCAGATCAGTAGGTAGGTGATAGACAGATAGATGGATGGATGGATGGATGGATGGGTGGATGGATGGATAGATAGATAGATAGATAGATAGATAGATAGATAGATAGATAGACAGACAGACAGACAGACAGATAGATAGATAAATAGATAGATAGATAGATGAGTGAGGTAGACAGACAGAAAGATAAAGAGGCAAATAGAGAGAGACAAGAGATAGATATATATGAATATATATATATATACTCTCTTTCCTATATTTGAGACACTTTTACTTTTTTTGAGAAATGGATCTTTATTCTTAGAATCTACTTCAGTCAACGAACATCTCTTGGGTGCCTATCATATTTAGACAAGAAGCTAAAACTTTTGAGATTCAGCGAATTCCTAATAAAGTCAATCTCCTTTTCCTAGGAGATCTAAATAGGAAATAGTTGGAGTAACAAGGATTTAGTTTTCATATGCCAAGAGCTCTAATGCCTAACCCAACTAAATCTGTGTGTACTGAGACAAAATCTGAGATTTCTGAAAAGTATTTGGCATGTTGTGACAACTGATTGCACTGACCCAATAAAAGGTAGATGTGTATGTGTCTTCATTCACATGTGTTTATATGTGAGTGTGCAGTAGGCTCATTACTTAGCATATTTAAGCCATCAAAAACTGAGTAATAATGCCTAGTTCCTGAGAGCTAAATAGAGGAAAGGGAATGGTGACGAGGAGTTGTCAGACAATCTGTCTGCACTTCTCTCCTATTTCCCCACATGCGTTAATGAAGGGAATCAGACATCAGACAAGCTGTTTTAACCCAGAAGGAACCATTTCGGAAGAGAAATCTAGTAGTTAGGTTTCTAATTTTAACTGCTTTTGGATTCTGTTCTTTTTTCTCTGTCTTAGTTTTTTCCATATTTTATTGTCCCTATTAGGGTAGGCTCCATGTCTTTCCTATCAAACTGGGAGTTTCAAGAAGTCAGACTCTACCTCTTCCCATAGTGCCCCTCTTTGGTTTAGGTCCACATAGATAACTGTTAGAGAAACTGGCCTTTATAAAACTGATATTTTCCTCCTCTTTCTCCCTCCCTAATCCAAAACACACACACACACACACACACACACACACACACACACACACACACACATACACACACACACACACACATTGTTTGGAGTTCTTTTGTGAGACTGTGTCATTGGTCTCTGGTTTCCCTTCTTCATTCTTTCCTCATCATTCTTCCTTTGAACTGTAGCTCAGGCCTATGGTTGCCTTTCTGCCCAGCTAATTTCTTTTCCTCTCTCTCCCTGGAAAAGGGGAATCATCAGCCCCATCGGTGGAGCAAAGAGTGCCCGGACTGCTCCTTTGCAGTGTGTCTCAGTGGCTGAGGGTCACACCAAGCCCATTCTTTGCTTGGATGCCACTGATGAGCTGCTCTTCACAGGATCAAAAGGTATGTGAGGTACAGACCAAAAGGGAGAGAAGGGATGGGACTTCTGGGATGGGGGGGTCTCCTTACTGTGTCTCTTAAGTTCCATTTATCTTGGCCAGCTATTGAGAGCTCACTAAGGAGATCTGAATTAAGGGGCGCCCTTAGTGGGCCTTCCTTATATTTATAATAAGTGTGTGTGTATACAATTTCTCATATGTTGCCAGTTTAGCCTCTTTGCTTTCCATAGAACTCCTTGCCCCTAGGTATACCTCGATGCCTTCTATCTCCAAATCTTCACTTAAGCCCTTCTCCCTGCCTAGGAACTCCTTTTCTATTAACTATTCTCTGTCTCTTTATTCCTTCAAAAAATTAGTCAACATTGTTTCCAAGAAGTCTTTTTTTTAACCCTTAACTTCCATCTTAGAATCAATACTATGTGTTAGTTCCAAAGCAAAACACCAGTAAGGACTAGGCAATTGGGGTTGAGACTTCCCCAGAGTCTCATAGCTAGAATTTGAAGTATCTGAATCCAGATTTGAACACAGGACTCTCCCAGCTCCAGGCCTAGTCCTCAGTCCACTGAGCCACCTAGCTGTCCCCAGAAAACCTTCCTTGACTAACCTGGCTTTTGTCACCCTTGTCACCTTTCCCTTGCTCAATCCCAGTATTTAATACCCAAAACTCTTTCTAGTTGCATTGGTTTTGTTTGTTTCTGTCTCATGTCATTTATATGAATGTCTGTATGTGTGAGGACTAGGATTGCAGATTCTTCTATTCCACTAAGTTCCTGGTGCCCAGTACCGTACCCTTCCTGTATACAAAGTGGTAGGGAAGTCTTGTGCTTTGGGGGGGCAAATGAACCCATGCCTGCCCTGGGGTCTCTTCCCCTATAGACAGAAGCTGCAAAATGTGGAACCTGGTTACGGGGCAGGAGATTGCCTCTCTGAAGGGTCATCCCAACAATGTTGTTTCTATCAAGTACTGTGGCCATTTGGGTCTGGTGTTCTCCGTCTCTACTTCCTATATCAAGGTGTGGGACATCCGGGATTCTGCCAAGTGCATCCGCACCCTCACGTAGGTACCTCCCCATCCTAGCCCCAGACCCATGGGATTCTAATTGCTCCCCAGCTCAGAAGGACTCTCCACATGTCCATCCAGGGCCATGCATGTAGAAACACTTTAGAAGAGCTTAGATCAGTGGTTCCCAAACTTTTTTGGCCTACCACCCCCTTTCTAGAAAAAATATTACTTAGCCCCCTGGAAATTAATTGTTTAAAATTTTAATAGCAATTAATAGGAAAGATAAATGCACCTGTGGCCATCACCGCTCTCCTGGATCGCTGCAGCACCCACTAGGGGGCAGTGGCACCCACTTTGGAAATCACTGGCTTAGATCAATTTGGCTTGACTTAGTGGTACAGTGAGCAGAGGGGTCCCCCTGCCAGATGGGAGAGAATCCAGGAACAGGGCACTGTGTAGCTACCACCAGTTAACATAACCCTTTTTATCTTTTCTTTTTTTTTTTTTAACTGAATTATCTCTTTTCAAATTCCCTCCCTCCCCTGCCCCTTGGGGGGCTAAATAATCTGAAACAGGTTACATCAGTGCTTTGATGCAATTTGTATTTCCATGTTCCCCAAATCACACATATAATAAAAAACTTGTGAAAGATGGCCTGCTTTGATCTGCAGTCAGATTCCAACAGTTCCTTCCTTGACTGTGGGTAGCAGTTTTTTATCATGAGTCCCTCGGGGTTCCTTTGGAACTTTGTTTTCACCTAACCCTTTGATGTCACTAGAACAGGTGAGGTTGGTTCCGTCAGCTTGCCTGTTAGCCTCCTGCTTCCCTTAAGCACGCCACCCTTGGGGAATTACGGAAGGCTTAGATGACACTAAACAGGTACCCTTATCCAAGGGTTCACTAGGAAGTGGCAGAGATGGGCAGCTCTTCATCATGAGCCCATGCGCATCGCTCACCTGCAGGCAGTGTGAAGAGTGAGCCTCCGAGACGTAGTCCCTGCCCTCCCCTAAGCCCTCCTGTAACCTCCTCCACTTTAGGCTTACGATCTGAGTAGAGCCCAAGATGCAGACAGTTAAAGGATGTGATAATAGCAGACTAAGGCTGGGGATCAGAAGTCTAGGCCAGCTCCAAAAGGTACCTATACCATAAATCCAAAGATGAGTGGGTTTGAGGGTGGGAGATCCAGGGAAGTGGTCACTGTCAGTGAAAAGGGGAGATAGTAGGAGATGCTTACAAGAGGCTGGAGGTGGCCCACTGGGCTACAGCTGGGTCTAACTGTACTCCTTAACGGGCTGCCAGGTCCTCGGGCCAAGTGATCTCTGGAGACGCCTGCGCAAGCACCACCAACCGAACCGTCACCAGTGCTCAAGGGGAACACCAGATCAACCAGATCGCCCTCAACCCCACAGGCACCACTCTCTATGCTGCCTCTGGCAACTCAGTCCGAGTCTGGGAACTCAACAGGTCAGGGGTGGAGATGGATGAATCGCGATGCAGGGTTGGGGATTCCTCTGGATAGGTGAGGGGAACCTGGGGAAGCAGCTGAGTATTTAGAGTCGTTATTCTCCCTGAATCATCTCATTCTCTTCTGCTTTTGGACCTTAGCCTCTCCTGAGTAATCTGACCCCTTCACAATCAATTTGGGATATCTGAAGATTAGTCAAAACTGGATTCAGAGTCATCCAGCCATATTGCTTTGTTTGTCAGGCTGGTCCTTGTCCCCAGTCCTTATTTACATCCTAAGCCAGAGGACTGGTTCTGAGTGCCCCACTCGGGCTCTTTCCTCCCCAAGCAGGTTCCAGCCCATTGGGAAGCTGACTGGCCACATTGGTCCCGTGATGTGCTTGACGGTCAACCAGACTTCCAATCACCATGATCTTGTGGTGACTGGCTCCAAAGATCACTATGTCAAGGTACTGGTTCTGTGTGAATTCCAGGGATTTAATCAATAAGCAATAAGCATTTATTAAGCGTCTACATATGAGGCACTGTGCTAAGTGTTTTTACGTATGGCATCTCATTTGATCCTCACAATAATTCTGCAGGATAGATATTATTATGATTATCTTCATTTTACAGTCAAGAAAACGTAAGGCAAATAGGTTATGCGATTTTCCCAGAGTCACCCAGCTAGTAAGCATCCGAGGCTAGATTTGAACTCAGGTCTTCTTGACTCTGGAACCAGCTTTCTATCCACTATCACCAGCTGCCTCCCTCCAGTGATTGCCTTCCAGTCACAGAGAACACCCAATACACAGATGTAGCAAGAGGAGATAAAGTATGTGACAAGGAGAACAAGAAGGCCATGATGACCCAGACTGTAGCTAGAGAGTGGAGGGGAGCAAAATATAGGAAGACCAGAAAGAGAGGAAGGGGCCCAAGGTTGTGAAGAGTTTTAAATGCCAAACAAAGGACCTTATCTTGGACAATGGAGGTAATAGGGAGCCACTGGAGCTTTTTGAGGGTAGAGGCAGGGTAGCATGATCAGATTTGTATGTTTGGAAAATCCTTTTAGCAGGCACAGGCAAGGGGAAAAAAGACTTGGGGCAGAATGATCAATTAAGAGGCTATTATGACCATCCAGGAAAGAGGTCTTCCAATGAGACCAGTGGTTCTATCAGAAGAAGACACATACCAGAGATATTGTGGGTGGAAATGACAAGACAAAGCAACCATTTAGATACATGACTGTAGGATCTAAGATACGTGACTAAGTGAGAAAGAGGAGTTGAGGGTGACATTGGGGTTATAAACCTGGATTCCTAGGAGGGAAGGTCAGACCTTTGGCAGCAGTAAAAGAATTCAGAAGATGGCTACTGTGATGGCAATAGGAGAGTCTGAAAGTGGTAGTAGAGGGTAAGTGTTTCAACTCCCCCGATACAACTTGTGAGTGGGAGGGAGAGATGAAGTGTGGAAGCATTACTAGTACTAGAAAGGCTTACCTGGGGTACAGTTTCTTCTTAGGAAGAGTCTCCTGCAATGGGAGCTGTGCTTATAATTCCAGTAGGCTACAATCATGGCGAGATTAATAATAATACTGACCTGATCCGTCACTTAATTCCCCATCTGCAAGTAGAAATCCATGCATCGGTCGCACCTTGAACCTTAGGTAAGTCACAGCAATCAAAAGAAGGCACTGATTGATGGGGGAAAAGCCACCAAGAATGCCCTATCAAACTAAGAGAGACAGCAATTCAGGGTAGCATCAGTTTAGAGTATGAACTCATTTGCAAAACATTGCAGGAGAGGATGATGAAAGATTTGGAGCAGTAAATGATGGGAAGCTGCTTCAGGAAAAATGAGATGCAGCAAAGTCATGGGATGCCAAAATCATTTGTAGATTAAATTAGGAAGACAACATGTAGATATGAAATAAAACATCCACCATCATTCCTGTAGATATCTTTGGACATATAGATGTGTTTTCTTCATAGGCTAATCTCACTATAGTGGAGTACACCATATTTGGACATTAGTACCTAAATGTATTTTGTAAAGAAGTGAAAATGGCAGGTAAAATGAATTTGGTGAGCACCATTGAACCTGATCAAATACTTAACAGAAGTAATCCACTCTAGAAACAAGACTACTTTATTTAAGTTTTTAAAACCCTTACTTTAAAAAAAAAACCCTTACTTTCTGTCTTAGTAACAGCTCTAAGACAAAAGGGCAAGGGCTAAGTAGTCAGGGTTAAATGACTTGTCCAGGGACACTCAGCCAAGTTGTATCTGAGGTCAGATTTGAACCCAAGTGCTCTCAACTCCAAACCTGGCACTTTATCCACTGTGTCCCCTAGTTATCCCAACAATGCCATTTTATCTTTTTAATTAATTTTTATTTTTAAATATGTTTCCATGTTTACATGATTCATTTTCTCTCCCTTCTCTCTTCCCTCTCCCCTCTCAGCACTGAAAAGTAATTCCACTGGGTTGTACAAACATTGTCACTTGATACCTATTTCCATAATATTCATTTTTAGTATAGGGTGATCTTTTAAAGCCAAAACCCCAAATCACATACCCATATATACATGTGATATTTTTCTTTTGCATCTCTACTCCCATAGTTCTTTCTCTCAATGTGGTTAGCATTCTTTCCTATAAGTCCTTCAGGAGTGTCCTGGGTCTAACAATGCCATTTTAAAAGAATACAGGAATCAATTTTTGAGATGTCTCACAGAAGACAAGAATGATAATTTTACCCAAAAAGAAAGGAAGGAAGGAAGGAAGGAAGGAAGGAAGGAAGGAAGGAAGGAACCAAAACCCACTAGCAATTCCAATCCCACATGCCTATTTTCTTTTCTCTATAAAATCTAGAGGAGAGTTGTCTATGCAAAGAAGAAAGCATGAGGGAAGAAAAAAACATTCTTTCACACATTATTTTCTGCTATGGATCAAATCTTCAATCACCAAACAGACTAAGTTGTATAGAGAATGCAAGATTTTACTGTGTCTATCATATGCTATTTTTTAAAATTGGCTCTGTGGAACAAAATGCAGCTTAAAAGTCCTGAAATAGGGTGCTTCCTGTGCATATGTTAAAATTAGATAGAATTCTATAACAGATGTCATCAGAGGGACAACTTTGTTCCATGACCTACTGAGTTTCAAGACATAAACTCAAGAGAGAGGTGTTTTTGCTATCTCTGCCACAAGATGGCCTGTGTAGACACAACTTAGAAGGATTCCCTGTTGATGGGAAGCTCTTCCCATCATTAGATAACATAAAGCACCACTTCTTGTCCTGTAAACAACCAAAAGCCTCAACAGAATCCATAGTCATTTGAAAGAGATGGGTTTAGCCATGTATAACAGAAAAACAAAGTGGATGGAACTGTTATATACTGCCCAGATGGCACATAGTTTCCAGATGCTACAGATGGACAATGAGCTGGGCATAGAATTACTGGGAGCCACTGGGGCAAGATTACATCTGGTGAATTGGACAATAATTTTAATTATGTCGGGCAACGTATAACATTTAACATTGCCAGAGCTCCTCATTACCCTTTATGTAGTCCTTTATGACTGAGAATCGTGGACTGAGATCTCAGAAGGATCAAGTACAAGTAGACCCAAAGGGCAATGGAAGGATGTGTCCTTGATGATTTAAAGTAGGGGGTAACAGATTAGCATGGATAACAGTCCACCAGCACTGTGTCCTAGGCATTGGAAACACAAGAACAAAAAATGAAATTACCCCTGCATGCAGGTAGCTTAAAAGGGAGGAGATTGATCATCAGGGCACACAAGAGAAATAACAGGTAACCCTCACCCAGGTGCTGCTCTGGTATCCCTGAAACACTAAGGAAATGAGAAAGTGCTAAGATCAGTGCTAAGAGGAGTGTTTCAAGACCAGCTGGACAGTGTTGGGGGCCTCCTTTACAGCTTCTTAGGGAGACCTGGGACCCTCATAGCGTGCTATGCCCAAGATCCTGCATTAGCTTCACCTGAGGTTCTCCTCCCTCTACACTTCCAAACTTGAGAGCTGCATTTTTTGTGTCCTTGATTGTTGCCTCCAGCCCTTCTCTAATCTGGTTTGGATTTCCTGGCAGAGGTGGCCCATTCAGCAGAGCTTTCTTAGTCAAATTCAAGGAAAATAAAACAAGTTCATACTATATCAGCCTTTCTTTCTTTTTTTCTTCCTTTCTCTCTTGCTTCCTTCCTTTCTTCCTTCCTCTCTCTTTCTCTCTTTTTCTTTCTCTCTCCTTTCTTTGTTTCTCTGCTTCTCTCTCTCTCTCTCTTTCTTTCTCCTTCCATCTTAGAATCAATACAGTGTATTGGTTCCAAGGCAGCAATAAGGGCAATTGGGGTTAAGTAATTTGCCCAGGGTCACATAGCTAGAAAGTGTCACATTTGAACCCAGGACCTCCCATCTCCAGGCCTGGCTCTCAGTTCCCTGAGCCACCTAGCTGCCCCAGACATTCAAAGTTCTGACAGTTAATTCCTGGCCCCTTTCTTCTAACTTCTGGAAACAAGGCTTCCAACAACCATTGGGCATCCCTTCTCCCCCACTTTAGTAAGGATTCACCTCGATTGCAGTTAGGTGTCAGGAAAACCCAAGTCCAGAATTTGTCCTGGGCAAGTCACATAATCTGCCTAACTCTCGTCTATGAAAAGGGGTAATAATAATTCCTTCCTCCAAGGGTTATCCGTGAGGATCAAAAGAGATAATAATTAAAAAGAATTTAGTGCAGTGCCCAGTAGATAGTAAGTACTATATAATTAGCTATTATTATAACAACTTTTTGTTGGACTACACTAAGCACTTTTTAATTATTTTCTCATTTGATCCTTACAATAATCCTTGGAGGTAGACGCTATGATTACCCCCATTTTATAGATGTGGAAACTGAGGTAGACAGATTAAGTGAGTTGCCTGGAGCACACACACACATGCTTTATGAACATGATTTCATTTGAGACTGAGAAGACCCAAGTTCAAGTCCCATCTCTGACACATTCTGTGACTTTGCAGTTAAGACACTTTACCTCTTGGCATCCTGAGCCCAAAGCATCTAACACTCGATCTGGTGCATACATTCCCAGAACATAAGTAATGTTGATATGTCATTTTACTGGGGCCCCCCAGATGTAATGGCCCAGTTTCTCTTTGAGTTTGTCACCCCTGATCTCAGCAGCTCTAGTGAGACCCTAAGTTACAGAGAAGGTGCCAGCCTGCATTGTTGGAGGGGACTTCCCCGACTACAAGTTCCCCGTACCAGTTAAATCACAGCTCCAGATCCTATCCCTGTCCTTGTATGCATCATACCTCTCCACCGAGATGGAGCTTCATGAGGGCAGGAATTGTGTCTTGAACCTCCTTCTCTTGCTTCCTTTTTTTTAAAGCCCTTCCTTTCCATTTTAGACGGAGTCACAAGAACCTGGGCAAGTCACTGAACCCTGATTTCCTAGCCCTTGCCATTGTTCGGTCTTAGAACTGATACTAAAATAAAAGGCAAGGGTTAAAAAAAAATCCAACCAAAAACTAATCCCCCCCCCCCAACCCATTCACTTTCAAAGTATTATTTCTTCTGGTTCCCCAAAAAGATATGGTGGGATGAGGAGACAGGGGGAGGTTTGATATGGTCCAGGAAAAGATTCGAACCCAGGGTCTAAGGGAAGAATCTGGCTTCTCTGGGCTTGTTGTAAGGAGGTGGCAAATCTCTCCCACACATGACCCTATGAGCTCCAAGCCCTAAGCCTGAATCCTGCATCCTTCCCACCACCTGACATACAGGTACTTGCTTCTCCTCAACAGATGTTTGAGCTGGCAGAAAGTGTAATGGGCAACATCAGCCCCACCTACAACTTTGAGCCCCCACACTATGACGGCATCGAGTGCCTGGCCATCCAAGGCGACATACTCTTCAGTGGTTCCCGGGACAATGGAATTAAGAAGTGGGATCTGGAGCAGCAGGAGCTCATTCAGGTTGGGACAGCGAAGGGAGGGCAACAAGGAGCATGCAGAATGTGAAGTCAGCAAAGCTTGCCAACAGCACCTCCACTTTTCCCCTTCTGTGGTCCCTTCTACCACCCCCTGCCCCCAGCTTCTGATGCCCAGCATCACGTACTCTCCTCCCAAGTCTCTCCAGGCTCTCAAACCCTGCTTGAGAAGGACCCGCTATCAATTAAAACTCTGGGGAATGTATTAAGTTACTCCTGCTTCCTCTTCCCAGAGGCAGTTGCAAGTGAGGTCTGATCACTGTGCAATGAAACCTGTTTGCCCTGCTTTTCAGATTTGTGAAACTTGGGCTCCCAGCTAGATGTCGGGGAGAGCAAAGAGCCATTCCCCAGGGCCCCTGAAATCAGCTCCCAACGAGGCAAGCTCGGAAGGGGAAAGTCATGCCTATCCAGATAGGGCGATCAGAGTTCTGTTCCCTGGCGTTTGCCCACCTTTGTGGGCATCGGTGATGGTGGAAGAGAGTGAAAGGCAGAGGAATTTAGGACTAGAGCTTGCCTTCCATCTCATACTCTACCCCTCCTTCTCTTCCCCTAAGACTTCAAAAAAGAGTTAGTTCCCCCAAAACTCCTTGTCTGAAAAACTTTCGAGATCCCAATGCCAGGGGAGGTAATCCTTACTGTGCGTGGCTCTACTTCCTCTCCTTCCACAGCAAATTCCAAACGCCCACAAGGACTGGGTATGTGCCCTGGCCTTCGTCCCTGGCCGACCCATGCTGCTGAGTGCTTGCCGAGGGGGCTTCATCAAGGTCTGGAATGTGGAAAACTTCACACCCATTGGAGAGATCAAAGGTCACGACAGCCCCATCAATGCCATCTGTACCAATTCCAAGCACATTTTCACGGCCTCCAGGTAAGCTTGAAGGACCCACCATGCTGACCCTCCCTGAAATATCTGCCCTCACTTCCCGTTCAAATTGCACTAGAACCAGGACAGGATAGGAATGAGTGGAATTCTAGAAGGTCCACTTGGGGGTTCTGAACTTCCATAGGAAATGGCACAGCAGAGACCCACCAACGAGTAGCCTTTCCACCCACCCCACAATACCGAGAGGAAGGGAGGAATCCAGGAAAGGGAGCAGCCAGGGCCTGGGGGACAAGCCAAATAGATAGGGAGGGGACAGACAGGGGAGTTGCTGTGGTCCTACTTGGTTCTCTTTTCTCCCAGCCTCCTCTGGTCATCTCTATTCATAAGCATTATTGTTACCATTAAGTGCTGCCCATGAGCCATAGCACAGGTTTGCCCATCACCCTGCCATCTCCCTGCAGAATAGTGCCTCCCAGGAGGGGCACAGCAGCTCCTCCCACCCCCAAATTCCCTCCCACCTCTCCCCCTCACCCCGGGCCCATCCATCTGCTTATCTCCCTAGTCCCCCATGGAGGGGCCCTCCAGGCCGCCTTATCCTTCAAGTGGGACTGATTTCTTCTTATTCCTTCTCTTCTGACCATATTGCCCCTTCCTGTCTCTCTGTCTCTCTCTCTCTATCTGTGTGTGTGTGTGTGTGTGTGTGTGTGTCTCTCTCCACCTTTCTATCTCTCCCCCCACCCTACCCCTGTTTCCCTGTCACAGTGACTGCCGGGTAAAGTTGTGGAGTTACGTCCCTGGACTCACCCCCTGCCTTCCACGCCGCGTCCTGGCTATAAAGGGCCGTGCTACTAGCCTGCCTTGACCCCTCCTCTCCTCCCTCTTCCCTCGTCTTTCCTCTCAGTCCTCCTTTCTCTCCTCTTATTCTCCCCTTCTTCCCTCTTCCCGTCTTTCTCCACTTCGATCCGAGCTGCTTCTTAACGGTATGAGATTTTTACTCCCCCGTCTCCCTGACTCTCCCTCCTGTGCCTTATCTAGAGAGAGATTCTGTCCCTCCACCCCAAAAGTCACACACTCCCAGCCCCATACTCATTCCACTTCTGAGCATGAGCAATGGGGCAGTTTCCCCAGATTGGGGCATCTAGGAGAGGGTCACAGAGAACAAAGGGGGGCAGAGGGTGAGCCGGCACAGTTTCCAGCTAGGCAAAGATGGCCCTGCTGGGAAGCAGTAAGTCTTCCTCTCACATCCCAGAATCCCTCAATGCCCACAGTTAGGATTTGTCCCCTGCTCCCCAGGCCGAATTTGGGGGTTTTGGAACCTGACCCGTAACTCCCTTCAGGCTAGTTGTCTGGGCCCACTTCAAGAGCTGACCTGTGCTTCCCCCTGTCTCCCCCTCTCTTTCTCTTCCAGTGACCTGACAGTGAAATTCTGGAGCGGAAGGCGGCTACCCAGCAGCACATCTTAGGCACAGAGGTCAGAGGGGGCACTCGGATTCCATATTTCTTCTAACAGCCTGGACATCATCTAAAGCGAAGCATCTTGAGACAATTTAGGCCCCCATGGGTCCAGGCCAGACAATGCTGAAGGTTCTGGGCGAGAGGGTTTGGGGATTCTGTTCCCCTCACCTCTCCTAGCCTTCCTAAAGGGAAAGTGTTCCCGAACTAATCTCTTGGTGGGGTGGGAGCCCCTTGGAGGAAAGGAGAGGGGAAGGATATTAAGCTGTGAAGCCAAAGGGCATTTTTGATCCCCACTCTTTCCTCCAAAGCTTCTCAGCTTCTTCCAGGTTTGGCCCCATTTTCTTCCTCCTGAATTATCCTCTTCTCTCCCCAACCTCAGGAGCTCTCCAGCTGGCCTGTGAGGAGACCTTTCAGAAAATTTTGTTAGCTCCCTCCCACTCCCCCAGAAAGCCCTATGGTGGGAGGGAATTCTGAGCCAGGCTGAGGGGGTCCTCTAGCCCCCATCAGCCATATTTTATCTTGGAAATGATTTTGCCCTTTTTCTTCTTCCATCTGAACATTGCCTTTCAGATGGGGATCTTTCTTCCAAACCTCTCCTGCCCTTCTAGTACCCAATTCCTGTCTCTCTGAGTCCTCAGCCTTCTCCCCCAAAAGGAAGGAGGTCAGAGGAAAAAGAGTGCCTCCCTCTAGGAACCATGAAAATTTGGGGATGGGCAGTTACCAGGCCCTATCCTAGGGCCACCACTGTCCCATCCCATCCCATCCCATCCCATCCCATCCCATCCCTCCCCGCTAATCTCTTGGGCTCAGCCCTCCCTATCCCAGGGGTCGGAGCAGGCCTATCCATCAGAAAGTTCCATCTGAAGAGAGAGTCGCAGATTCAGCCTGGTCATTTTATTTATTTATTTAATTTATTTATTTATTCTTTTTTTTTTTTTGCTGGTGCCTCCTGGAAACCAACTTGACATTTCGTCTAATGTAGTCTATCCCTTGAGCCTTTCCAGGGTCAGGGAATCCTGAGGGAGGATGGGGACAGGGGGAAAGCCTGGAGAGGGGGAAGGGTCCTCAGATGGGAACGGGTGCCAGAGAGCACCCTTGAACCTCTGTTTCTGAGCCATCCAACTCACCCTAGCCTTCAACACATTTCGGGATCAATTGGGGAAAAATTTCCCTTTTGACTTTTCCCCCTTCCTAATCCTACACACACACACACACACACACACACACACACACACACACACACACACACTTCCTTCCACTCCATTCTGGGCTTTTCCTGGCTTTCCTGTCTGAGGGTGAGCATCCTAGCCCATGATTCCCCTCATACCATCAGATGCTCCAGTGCCTTCTATCCCCCTGGGGCTCGGCACCCACACCTGGGTGACCTCATGCCAGTGGTGCCAGCCACATGTATCTTGCTGCCTCTCCTTGCAACCTTCCGTCCAGGTAACTGCTGCCTGCCCGCCCCTGCCCCCACTGGATCTGACCTAAAGGAGATCCTGCTCTACACCCCAACCCCTGCCACCCCCCCTTGCCACCCCATGCTATGTTACAAACCCTATCAAGGGGGGGATTCCTGCCCCACTCCCACATCACTTAAGAAGCAGCTTTTGGATCTCCTTTGTTTCATGGTACTGTGTATAGTAGGATGTCTTGAGTAGTAAGGATTAAACTTTAGGGTCTGTTCCTTTGCCCCTCCCATTCCCCCCCATCAGCAGCTGGAATCATTCCAGGGGCATGATGGGGAATGGGTTCCGAAGGTTCTCCATGGTTTTAACTACACCATATCCCAGTTTGTAGCTCCAGCTCCTTTCTCTCTGGTTATTCAAGAGACACATTTTCAAGCCTTAAAACTGGAAGGAAATAAGGGAGAATCATTACTCCTTCGAAAGACCCAGTACCCTTTGGGGATTTTGGTTTTGGTTTTTGGTCAGGGGAGGGAGGGGGAAGGGTGTTGAATTGAAAAACGGCTCTGGAGGTTTTTTCTTGCCCAGGGCCCACTGAGTAGTTGAATTTTGTATTAAATTAATGTCTGGGGTTCCCTTCCTGGTGGGACCAATGAACTCAAAGACTAAGCCGAGGACGCCCAGGGAAATGCAGAGTGGCTTCCTTCCCCATCATATTTTTCTGCTGCCACACCAGCCCTTTGCTTCTCTGGCTTCTTCCTGCTGGCAGTGGGCATAGAGAGATTTGAGATCTGAGGCCAAGCACCCAAGCTGGAGTCTCACTCGTCCTCTTCAGAGAGAGCTTGTGACTTGGTGCTTCTGGAAATGGACACGAGCATCTCTCCTCCCTCATCTCACAGCACTTGGGCCACCAGGAGGATACGGACCCATTCCAGTTGGGCAGAAGCCAGGAGTAGGAAGACTTTTTTCAGCTTCCGAACAAAAAGTAGCACGGAAGAGGAGAGAGCAGTTCTTCTTTATCACGGACAAGGCTTTTACAGTGCACAAGGAGTTTCTGTGTCTGAAAGGAAGAAAACTGCCAAGGGGAAGGCTACCTTTCCCTAGCTTGTCCTTACCCTGTAAGCATCAGCAGACCAACTTGTCCCCCTACTGAGAAGCGGTGATGCCTTGGAGGAATGATTGTGCTCCCACTTCATCCCTTTGCTGGATGTGGGTTGAAATTTGGGGTGATTTTGGTTGCAGGAAGAAAAAAAATGAAGTTTTGGTCTTCGGGGAACAATAGACAGTATGACTGGTGGCTTGTTACTCTCTCTTCCAGCCCCCATGCTTGGGATGGGGGGGGCGGTACAAGAGTGGAAGCTCAAATTTCCATGTCCCAGACACCTCCCCTCCACTCCAAAGCAAGCATGTTTGTTTACCTGCCCTTCCTCTTCACCACACCATCTTCGACTTGGCTCTTGTGCCCTGGGAGATGGGGGAAGAGTTCCTTCCCTCCGACGGGAGGTGCCGTTTACAAACACACAAGACTGCGTTCCCCACCCCCTTGACTTTGGGTCCCACCAGGTCAGGGGGAGCCAGCCCCCAGTAGTGAGAAGTGTACTGTGAGTTTTGATTTGGTTCCCACTCAAGGTTTGACCCCTTGGTCCCCCGTGTTGTGGTTGTTGTCTGATCCTTTTGTTGTTGTTGATATCGGGTAAGCTACCTCATGGCTGGGCCTGGGCTTTGCTATATGTGAGTGTGCTGGCTTTCCAGAAACTTGAAATCCTGTTGAGCAACTTGAGGCCCTGCCGGGGTCACTCCATCCCACTGGGCAGCTGAGCTTGGAGAAAGTTGGGTCTCTCGGCGCTTTCTTGAAGGAGGGTTGGGAGGCACAGGCTTTTGGTCTGAGCTAGAGAGCAAGGATTGCAACCTCACAAGTATTTACAAAGTGTTTGAAGTGTTAGAAGCACAAAATAATTGTTTTCTGAGCACAAGGGCCCTCGAGCCTGAGCACAAGCCCTAGAATGAGGAAGCTTCGACCCAGTTTTGGAGCACAGGACGACCAGTCCGCTAGACCTATCTCTGGGTTCCCATCCTTTTTCTGCCCTCAGTCCCTCTGGGCAGAAAAGAAGACTCGTAAGGGCCAACAAGAGACCTTGCCAAACTTGGCCTGGCTCCCTTCCCTTAGATCAACCCCAAGGGCCATGCCATAGGGAAGGAAGTCATCCCAGCCTGCTTGGCCCTTTCAGTCTGTCAGTGCCCACTCTGCCCTGGAATTAGGGAGCCCTATTCCTTTGGAAATTCATCAGAGATAGTTATAGAAAGGATTGAAAGGTGGGTCATGCCAGTATGTGCCATCCTGGTAAGCCTGGGGCATGGGGACATGAGACTCGTCCTTGTCATCCCCTAAGAACTCGGAGATTAGAAGAACTCTGAGCCCATGACTATCCCCAGGCCTTGGCCTCACGGCCCTTCTGTCTCTAGCCTAAATGAACGGGCCCATCAAGTCTCCTGGGTTAGGGTTCTTAACTAGGGCAAAGATTCTTAAGCACAGTATTATTGTCCTTTATAGTATTTACTCTCTAAGCTAGTGGCAACTCTGTCCTGAGCAAGCTTTTCCAAGGAGTTAGCACTGGCGAGATGGCAAAGTTAGCAGGAGAGTGCTGATGCCAGGAGTTTTCATTTGGGGGAAATGGGACCTCCCCCTGCATGAAGGTGAGACCTGGGAGGGACCTTCATAGCCATTTCTTCCCAAGTGGTCCCCGCTATTTTGCAAAAACAAAGTTCATAGTGGAGAAGCATCTGAGAAAGCCTGTACCAATGGGTAGGATTTTCTGAATCCCATAGGAATTTTATAAAACCAGGTCCCTCCGTTGCCTTTCCTCGGCCCCCTGGAAGCCAGCCCTCTCCTTACACCTGGATGGGCAGGTCCCATCTCAGCCAGGTTGGCTTCCTGGGATGTTTAGGTTAATGATGCCCACGGGGCAGGAATTTCCATTGTGCTGCTGCCCTCTTACTCTATACACCTAGTGCCAGGGTTTCACCCCCTCATACACCCTCACCCAGCTGGTCTGGATCCTTTGCCAGGCTGATCTCTCCATCTTCACTGAATTGCCAAGGCTTCTCGTATCCCACTATGTCCTTGGTTTCCCTCCTGGCCAGATGCCATTCCCTAAAGACTGGTACTCATTTCGGGCTTCCTCTGGTTCTCCGGCTCTACGCCTGGAAGTCCAGGACGGGAAAGAGGCTTGTGGGGACTGAGCCCAGCAGTTTAGCAAACATCCCTGGCTACTTTGGGCCCCCTCTTTCCCCACCCCAACATCAGCACTCATCCCTCTCCCCGGTGCACAGCTGAGAGCACATACTCTCAGCTAGGACCCCTTTCCCCCTTCTCCCACCTCTTTGAGTGGGATCACAAAGTCCGCCAGCCCCAAAGGAGCAGGAGTGTATGCAGAGGAAACCACCTTCCTTGACCTGGCCACCAGCTGTTTTCTAGAGGCTCCCGGGTTAGGGCTTGCCCTTGCTCCTCTCTGTGATGTGTATAGCACAAGGTGTATATATGTTTTGTACCTTCTCGGACAACTGTACATAGTGTAAGAAAGTTATTTAAACCTCACGCTGTACATTTTTGTTTTCAACCTAGATGTGTTGGTTCCCAGGAGGTCTTCGTAAATAAAGCCAAAATGGCCATTGTTTGTGGACATTGCTGCCATGGGCGGGTGATATGTGACCTTTGCTTTGTGGCCCCAGGACACAGGATCCACCGTCCCATGCCCCAGCTAGAGGAAGCAGCTTGTGGGGTATGGTGGGCTGACTCGGAAGTCAGGAAGACCCCAGTGTGAACCTCATCTCAAGATACTTGCTAGCTACGTTAATGTGACCCTGGGCGAGTCATTTCACTGCTGATCCTCAGTTTCTTCATCTGTAAAATGAGAATAATAGCACCTAAATCCCACAGTGGTTGTGAGGATCAAATGGAATGATAAGTGTAAAGCACTCTGTAAATCTTTAAGGCTATATAAATATGAGCTCTTTATTACCCTCATGTTCTTCCCCATCTGATCTGGGCCATCAGCTTCTCTCTACAATATTACTAGCTTTCAGCTTAATCAGTATTTGGTTTTCTTTTTGAAACTTTTTTACCTTGTATCTTAGAATTGATACTAAGTATTAGTTCCATGCAGAAGACTGGTAAAGGCTAGGCAATAAAGGTGAAATGACTTGCCCAGGGTCACCCAGCTAGGAAGAATCAGTACAAGTATCTCTTCCATATCTCATATTTTCCCTCCTGGTTTCTGTATATCCCAAGTCAACATAAGAAGTTAAATGGAAATTTGGGGGGAGTTTTGCTGAAGACACAGAGAATACTTGAAGGCCAACAGACAATACAGAAGTTTATAAATTCATTTTTACTTAACATTGACCTACATATAAGCCTATGACCAAATACTTAACCCAAATTTTACCAAAAAAAAAAATTGTAAATACCCCATAAAGGAAAAAAGAAAAAAATGCAGATTTTTCTGGTACAAAGGGAGGGCCAAAATATTTTACATAGATGTTTCAGTTTGCCGGGGTGCTGTGCCCTTAATCCCTGAGGTGTGGAAGGGATACCTGTATTTATTAATCCACTTTACAAGGCACTGAACAAGGTACTGGGGATACAAAGAGAAGGGCAAAAACAAAACCCTGAAACCCTCTTTCTCCTGTTTTCATGCTACATTCCTTGGCACAAATTATAACTTGGTCACTTAAATCAAAATGCTAGAGAAAAAAAAGGAAGGAGCAAACAAAGAATAGAAAAAGGAGAGAAAGGAAAGAAAGAAGAAAAGGAAGAAAATATAAAAGAAATATATAAGTATAAAGAAATATAAAACAATAAAATGTAGGCCCCTTGAGGGTAGGATGGTTTCATTTTGTATTTCCCAGGGCCTAGCATGGTGCACATAGTAGGTAAAGGCTTACTGAATTTACATAGTACCTTCCCTTCAGGAACCTCCCTCTAACACAGGGGTCGGCAACCTTTTTGGCCGTGAGAGCCATAAACGCCACATTTTTTAAAATGTCATTTCGTGAGAGCCGTACAGTGCTCACAGTGTGGCTCCTGTAACAGTGCCTGAAAAAAAATTGACTTTATGGCTCCTGCAGAAAGAGCTATATCTGGCCCTCCAGAGCCATACATTGCCGACCCCTGGTCTAAGGGGTGACTAGACCTAACGAAAGTTTTAAAATACCTTACTGTGATGCCTAAGGGCAAAGTGAATGTGAAGCAGCAGCATGTGGGTGTTCTCAGTGTGTGGGTGAGGAATTGGAGGACAGAGTGTCCTTCCTTGAAACCAGACCCCCTAAGGGAAGCACCCTGGAGGGTGGGTAGGAGGAAGAGGAGCAGGCCTCTCTCTCCAGCAGCAATGCTTCAGAAGCCTAGCCCTCGGCCTACCCCCTGGGCACCTCTTCTCAGAGCTGGAGCAGCCACTTGGGGACAGTTCATTGGCTCAGTCCTGGGACAGAGCAAGTCCACTGTAAAAGAATCCAGGTGGTGGCCACACTGTGTGCTCTCCTGTGGGATTGGAGGCTTCTGCATAGAGGTGAGGCCTAGAAGGAAAGTTTTAGACTAGAGGGAGGGAGACCTGGGGAGAAGAATCCGAGGGGCATGTGGGTTGTTGGAGTCTCTTACAGGATAAACACCCAATGTTCTGCTGGTTCTGGGTTCCCCACACTGGTTATAGTATGGCCAAAACCAAAAGTTTTGAAGTTAGACTGGATTTTCTGAACTTGAGGTCAACACGTATTGATTGATTTTTATTTATTAATTTGTAACATTTCTCCATGGTTATAGGATTCATGTTCTATCCCTCCCCTCCTCCCAAGCCCTCCCATAGCCCACACACAATTTCACTAGGTTTTACATGTCTTTAAAGGAACATGGTAAGGCCTGTCCTGAAGGGGAATTAAGGAGACTCGAAGAGCAATGGGGGAGGAGGGGATGTGTATTTTATACATGTGAAGTCTGATTTTGCTGAGTCTCCTGGGAAAAGGATGGTAATGAATTCATAGTTGGAGTAAAAAGTGGCTTCTAGAACAAAAGAAAATGGGGCCCTCCTGAAGAAAAATAAAGGAGTGCTAAAGACTGATCAAATAATACCTCCTTACAACAGGGGAAGTCACTCAGTTCATTACCAACAGTAGAAAAGGTACCGACATGTCTGTAGAACTTTGAGGTTTATACTCTTAGCATTGATAGTTATGACATTCAGGTATAAATACTAGAGCTGAGATGAGAAAGCTGAGGCTTAGAAAGACCAAGTGACGGACCCTCAGTCACACTGCTCCGAAGTATTAAATGGATCCTGATCTCAAAGTTTACAGTTTACAGAATCGTAGTTTCAGAAATGGAGGGGACCTTGGATGTCATCAGTCCATCAAGAATCAATCAGTAAGGGGGCAGTTAGGTGGCTCAGTGGATGGAGAGCCAGACCTAGAGACAGTCCTAGGTTCAAATCTGGCCTCAGACACTTCCTACCTGTGTGACCCTGGGGAAGTCACTTAACCCCTATTGCCTACCCTTACCACTCTTCTGCTTTGGAGCCAATACATAGTATTGACTCCAAGACAAAAGGTAAGGGTTTTTATTTAAAAAAAAAATCAGCATTGATCAAGCACCAACTATGTGTCAAACACTGTGCTAAGGGTTAGGGGTACAAAAAAAAAGATTATCTAGTCCAATCCCCTCATTTTATATATTATGAAGCTGTCTTACTTTAGGCCACATGGTAAAAATCAAAATAATCATAGCTACCATAGAGTATTTTAAACATTTTTATATATACATATACATATATATAATGTTTTATCTATATATCATCTATATTTGGATATTATATAATAGCTAACATTTATATAGCCCAAATTAAACATTTATGTTATATATTATTTTGATATCTATAGATTTATATTCATATGTAATAGCTAACATTTATATAGCATTTTAAATATATATCACTTCAATATATATTATCTATATTCATACATAATAGTTAACATTTATATAGCATTTTAAACATTTCTATTATACATTATTTCGATATATTATCCATATTCATCTATAACAATAGCTAACATTTAAGTAGCATTTTAAACAATTTCATTATTATCTAAATTCAGATATAGTAGCTAACATTTATATAGCATGTATATATAACTTTATTATCTATATGCATATATCATGTCATAAAAGCTAACATAGCATTGGCAGAGTGCTTCACACCTATATTATTTCATTCTAGCCTCCCAACAATCCTGTGGGGCAGGTGCTATTATTATCCCCATTTTACAGAAAAGGAAATGGGCCTAAATGCTTTAATCCTGGAGGCCAGTGCTCTTTCCACGAGTTTAGCCTTCACCACCGCAAACCTAGCTTAGAGCTTCCTGGTCTTGCTCCAGCAGGATGAATCCTGGGGCATGTAGCATAAAAAGGGTTCTCAAATCCACTTTGAAAGGCATTCACTTGGCAGGAGCGTGAGGGGAGCCATCTTCCCAAGGACAGGAGATCCCACCAGAGAGGAGCATCCCTCCAAAACAGCATCTTGTTGAGGTCCTGAGACACTGACTCCTTGGGCAGATGCTCTGAGGAAGATAACTTCTTGGAGAACAAAGCAAATCCACAGCCGGGGTGTGGGTAGGACTGCAGAAGGAAGACTACTTCTACTCATTTTAAATAATTATGCTTGCTAATAGCCAAGTGCAGTGAATAGAGTTATTCAGTCATTTTTCAATCGTGTCTGACTCTTCATGACCCCGTTTGGGGGGATTCTTGGCAAGGATACTGGAATGGTTTGTCATTTCCCTCTCCAGACCATTTTTGCAGATGAGAAAACTGAGGCAAGCAGGGTTAAGTGGCTTGCCCAAGGTCCTTGTGTATAAGCATCATCAAGTGTCGGAGGCCAGAATTGAACCCAGGAAGATAAGTCTTCCTGACTTCAGGCCTGACATTCAAACTACTCTGCTACCCAGCTGCCCCAAGATTCCTTTATGTATAGCCTACCATGTTCTTCCTTCCTCCATCCCCACTCACTCCAGTGTCTGAAAAAGAGGTGTCCCTTCTCTCCAAGGAATAGCCCTCTACCTGATGCCAACCTGTCCTATCTCCTCTGTCAGCTTGCTCCCTATTATGGGATAGATCTAACTCTGACTAAATCAGTGGTTCCATTTTGGGATTTGAATGTAAAAATGCAATTAGACTGAGTAGCATTTGTATTTGCTTTGCAGAAACTTTCGGTAGCATATCAATTCACAAAGTGAGGTGCCCCTGAGTGTCATATTGTTTGGTCCTTGGAACTCCCTCTAACAGGACAACCAACACAAGTTTGTGGGAAAATTAATTTTGTTTCAAAACACTTGCCTTAAGATTGAGAAAAATCAATGGTGCCCATCCCTGCCTTAGCTCCTGCTGCCTTGCTCTCTTGTGTGTCAGGGCCCGTTCACTTCCACATCAGTCTACTTTGCAGGCCTTGATTCCTGATGCTTAGGACACGCTCTTAAGTCCCAAGATTCAGGCCAATTTCTGGGAAGTTTACCCAGGAAGAGGGCAAAACAGATTTCATAGTCCAAGCTATATGGAGAAGCAAGAGTTTTTATACTACTGATTTGCATTTGGAGGCAGGGAGGGCCAGGAGCAAGGCACAAACATGTTCAGAAAGGGCTTGTGACCCCCAGGACTCCTTGCATGTTCTCCACCCACACTTGCCCTGACAGCCGGTAGGCACAGGATGGAGCTGAGACTGGCGGGGAGGAGGTGACAACCTCTTTGCCAAGCCAAAGATTAGAAAAGGTTTTCGTCTTGCTTTGGGAGTTTATTTTCAGACCCAAGCAAGTGACTGCAGCTGTATGCCATGGCTCATGGCCAGGTTAACCAGCTGCTAGGCTCAGAGGAGGGTCTGAGATGGCTGCATAGAGACAGAGGGAGGGACAGACAGACAGATCAGATAATGAGAAGAAGAGAGGGAAGGAAGTGGAAACAGAAAGAACAGGGGGGGCAGGGGGGAGGGAGAGGAGAGCTGACAAAAGGTCATTTAGTAGAGGATGGGCTCGAGAGTATGGGAGCAGATACAAATGGAGAGCCCTGCTCACCTATGGCAAAATCCTGAGTCACATTCAGAGGACATTTGCTCACAGGGAGTCCTGCTATTTGGAGCATAGTCTATCCCCATCAAGAGAGGGATCATCAACTTCCAGAACTCTCCATAGGCCCATGGGCAAAGCCTTAAAGATGGCAATTATTAGGATCAAATATTAAGAATCAACCAAGCCATCAGCACCAAGCTAGCTTCCCTGTTTGGCTTTTCTATTAGATTCTTTTATCCAGAATCAGGAAGGTGCCATTTTTGCCTTTTATTGCTCACGGCAGAAATACCAGCTATCTATGAATGCAAGTCAACCTGGCCCAGGGTATGCCAAACTTCTGTGTCCCATGACAAAATGGAAACTTGAAAGCAAGATGGGTTTTGGTTGGGTTGGGGGCGGGGGGGGGGGGGAAGGGGGATCCTTTGTATCTCTAGGGCCTAGTACAATCGGCATATAATTAATAAATGGTTGATTGAGCCACTGATGAGAAATGAACCTTTTTTCCATTCCCTGTCACATTTGTCCTAATTCTGTTCAGTTCAAGATAATATTCAAAATGAATCTGTATTCTCTGGGCATCATTTTCTTTATGCAAAGTCATCAGTGGTCTAAATCAAATGGTTTTATCTCAGTTCTCCTCTTTCTTGACCTCTCTTTTGCATTTGACTCTTTGGCTACTCTCATGGTACTTCTCTCTTGTGGTTCAATCAATCAACAATTCTATTCACTGCTGACTGTATGTCAGGCACCGTACTAGGGGCTGGGAAACAAAGAAAAAAACAAACTATGTTTGTAATTGGATGGGATGGAGCTCACCCTGTACATAGGTCACTATGTACAGCTGGGGAGGGCCTACTACAGAATACAGCATTTGACTTGAGTCAAATTAGAGATTCTAAAAAATGAAGGTGAGATGGAGCAGAGAGACGGAGTGTTGTGTGTGAGGGAGAACAAGTAATTCAGTGTGGATAAGCATAGAAGAAGAATAGAAAGAAAAAGAGGGGCCAGACTTTTAACAGGACATTATAGTTTATCCTAGAGGTAATCCAGAGTGACAGGTTTATTGATGGTTCTGGGGAGGTGGGGAGAGGGTGATGCGGTCAGACCTATTCTTTTAGTGAAATCATTTTTCATGAAATCATTGGCAGCTGGATGGAGGAGGGACTGGAGTGGGGAGAACACTTAGGAGGCTGTTGTAATAGTCCAGATGAGACCTGATGAGTGGCCGAGCATGGGTGGTGGCTGTTAAGAGTGGAGAGAAGGGGGACAGCTAGGTAACACAGTGGCCAGAGCACCAGGCCTGGAGTCAGGAGGACCTGGCCTCAGACACTTCCTAGCTGTGTGACTCTGGGTAAGTCACTTAATCCCCATTGTCTGGCCCTCACCCCTCTTCTCCCTTGGAATCTCCTCTGCTCAAGAACCTTCAGGGATTCCCTGTGGTGTCAAGGATAAAACAAATTGTTCGGTTTGTTAAAGCCTCTCAGACTTTTAGGCTTCCTGTGCATTCATTACTCTTCCTCCCCCATTCATGACTTGCCCTGCTCTAGACTCAGCAGTAGTGGCCTCGGGTCCTTGCCTTGAGGGGGCCTTCCTTCCTCCCTTTTGCCCTGCCACGCCTGTAGCTTCTGCCTCCTGTGAGGAGGCCTTCACGATCCTCAGGTTTCTCAGTGCTTCTCACCCTCCTCTATTTCCCTCAGATGATCCTGTGGGGACTTTTTTATGTCCACATCCAATCCCCCCACCTCACCCCCGTCGAAGATAAGCTCTTTGACCCCATGTTTCCCTTTTTGTCACTGTATCCCAAGCCTAGCACTCACAGCGCTGCCTACACAAGACACTTAATAAATGCTGGGTCATTCGGACTCTTGGTTCTGGGGCAGAGGTGGAGGAACTGTCCCGGAGGGGAAGACACAGCATGGGGTCATCTTCACACAGCTAACAGAAATGTGATATTTCATAAACAAAATATGAAAGTGCTCGGGAGGGGGCCACATAAACTCTACACATCTTTCATTTTCTCTCTCATTAAATTTTGCAGAAATCAAACAGCATCAACCTCATAGATGCTAGGCTCAGAAGCCTCATTTTATTTCAAAAAGCACTTATAATCAACATTTATGTAGCGCTTACCAGATCCGAGCCATGACCTATGCTAAGTGCTTTGCAAATATTACCTTATTTGATCCTCACACAGCAACCTTATGAGGTAAAGGTTGTTATTATCCCCACTTTATAGATAAAGAAACTGAGTATGGCAGAGGTGAAGTGACTTGCCCAGGGTCACCTAGCTGGTAAGTGCCTGAGGCCAAATTTGAACTCAGGCTTTCCTGACTCCAGGCATGTACACAGAGAAGCAAAGACAAGGTAATATGAGGGGGGTCAGAGCAACAACATGAGAAAGGCAGGTGATCAGGGAAGCCCTCCTGGGTAACTAGAGGGAAGCAGGGACGCTGAGGCAGAGGTGAGGAGGGACAAGCATGGGGGATGGCCTGGCAGAGCCACAGGGGCAGAGACATTGTGGCTGGGCCTCTAGCTCAGAAGCACCAAACAACACGACGTAATTTACCACGATTCAGCCTCCTGGCCCTCAAAATCCAGATGGTCTGTGTTGCCAAGCAGGCGACAGCTGGGTCTTCATCTTTTTTCATGCGTCTTAGGGCTGCAACAGAAAGTGGCAAGTGGCTTTTTAGACTAAGGGGCAGGGGGAGAAGGGCCATGGGGAGGCCAAAGGGAAAGGAGAAGGCCAAGGTTTGGATGTGTATCTTCTGAAAGCTTCCTCTACTTGGGAAAGGGCTGCTTGGACAAAGGCTCCAGTGACCCTGGCACTATCCTGAGATAGAAGTGGGCCTCAACATTCATCACCCTGACTCTACTGTCAGCTGCCTTATTTTCCCCATCATGTTCCTCCCTATTCTCTCTCCTTTTCTGCCAGGGGACGAGGAAGATTAATTAGTATAAAGTACTTTGAGAGGCTCAGAAATGGTCACCTGGGAGTCAACCATTGCTCAGAAGTGTAACATCAAGTGGGGACTACCAAAAAGTCCCCTTTGTATTGTCCAGTAAACAGTGCTTGAGAGTCCAGGGATCCAAGGGGAAAAGAAAGGCAGAAGGAAGGAAGGAAAAGGTGTTCAATGATTTGATCCAAACATTATCAGAAAATCACAGGCTGACTCATAACTCGTGGAAAAGAGGCAGAATGCTGATGACCTCAACTTTGTTCCAAAGTAATGAAAAGATCACTGCAAGAGAGAAAGTCAAGGTTTCACCAGATCTCTTATCTGGAGAAATGTGAGTCCTTCTTCCTAGTCCACCCAAGGTATATCTCAGCCAACAGTAGGGCCTGAGTCAAATGTGAGGTCTGGGAACAGGCAGAGGGACAGTGGAGCATAGTTACACAGAGGGCTTCCTTGGTTTTGGAGGTGCCCCAAATGCCTCTCTCAGGAAATGGTCATGATTTGAGGATCATCCATACCTCTTTAGCCCTCCACCAGAGTGGACTATTGAGATTTGACTACATTGTTTTAATAAAGCCAACTGTTTCCCCTAGTTTCTGACCCACCCAACTGCTACCCACCAACTCACACACCTTTCCCAAGATATAAAAGGCCAGTCCTCACCTGAAGAGACTTCCTTAAATTCATCATCACTTTCTAGTTCCTTGGTCTGGATAATCTGGCCTGTCCAAGGACACAAATTTCCCTCAGTGGCCAGACAGCAGCTCCCTTGACATCCTCTGGGAGCTGGAAGCCCCCCACCCTTAAAAAAGCTGAAGCTATATAGTTCTTTAAGGTTTACAAAGAGCTTTACACATATTGTCTCATTTGATCCTCGCAACCACCTATTTTTATGTCTCTATTTTATAAATAAGGAGACCAAGAGGTTAGGTGACTTGTCCAGGGTCAAACTGCTAGTATGTGAGGCAAAACTGGAGCTTGGGTCCATTGTATCAAGATGCCCAGCAATGCCCTATCGTGGGTCTACACGGCTCGGGTCCCTTAGGCAACTGCTGGGAGTATCCCCCAAAAGTCAGACTCTCCCTCAAAAATTAAGTTGTTTCCCATACTGCAACCCTCAGCAGTAAAGGATAAGAGCAGCAAGCACTTTCCTCCAAAGAGAAGGGGGTCAGTGGCTAAGAGCCGCCAGCCCGCCCCCAGGATCCTCCCAAACCCCAGGTAGGTCCCTCTGGGCAGGAAGGCAGCCTTCTGGCTGTGAGACATTGCTCCGCCTGCTGGAAGGGCCTGGAGGAAAGGAATCCCTCAGAAACAGTGCCTCCTAGAAGGGGCTCTGGGCTTTGGTCAGTGAGGCTCAGGGCCGGAGGTCTGATGAGGACACGGCTTGGGACAAGAAGGGACGGGACGCCAGAGGAAGGCCTTACTTGTCAACCACACGGCTATTTGGCGAATGCTTGCCTGGGAACTACTATAGTAGCTGAGGCTCTGGCTCAGGAACCAGGCGATCTTGTCCTTTTGCTCCTCCAGCTGGAAGAAGAGGCAAACGGAGATACCCCGCCTCGTGATTCCATTATGGTAGGGAGTTTCCCACAGAGGACCCTCCTCGGACACTTACTAAGCCTCCGTTTCCTCATCACAAAATGGGAAGGGGGTAACAATAGCATCTGCCTCCCAGAGGATAAAATAGGACCATGTATGTCAAATGGCTTAGAAACTCTGTGAGGGCATCAGTTGTTCTTATCAGTGTCTGCACAGCTCAGGCACCTCTGCTGGAGAGCCACGGGCCCTCGGGGCAGGGCGGAGGCTACGCTGCCTTCTTGGCACTACGCCCTAAAAAATGCCAGATGATGCTTTTCACAAAAAGGTGAAAAGGAGGAAATTGTCCCCTAAGGACTACAGAATTGTAGATTTAGAACAAGAAGAAAACCTTGGAGACCACTGAATTCCACCCCTTCCCTTTATTTATTCATTTATTAGCCCTTATCTTCTGTCTTAGAATAGATACTAAGTATCAGTTCCAAGGCAGAAGAGGGGTGAGGCCTAGGCAAAGGGAGTTAAGTGACTTGCCCAGGGTCACACAGTTAGGAAGTCATCATATCTGAACCCAGGACCTCTTGTCTCTAGGCCTGGCCACTAAGCCACCTCGCTGCCCCTCTTTAAAGATGAAGAAACTGAGGCCCAGAGAGGCTGAATGACTTGCCCAGAATCATACAACTGGAGCATGAGGGGAGATTTGCACTAAGTTCTTTCTGACTCCCAGCTCAGTGCCGGGGCCCTCGGGCAGCCTCCCAGGGATCCCCCATCTCTACCACGAGAGATGCCCCTGCTATCCTTGGTTGGATGGCCCAAAGAAGTGGGCACTATGACTTACCAGGGTCCTCCCAATGATGAATGTGTCTTCACTAACACACACTGACTTGAACTTGGGGCAGACCAGAATTTTGGCACAGAGGAAGAGGCTATCCCTGCTGGCCTGCAAGGACAAGAAGCTTTCTGAAGAAATAGGGCAGAGAGGCTGTGCAATAGGGACAAGGATGAGGGGATAAAAAGGTTGGCCTCATCCTCGACCAGAAAGAACCGAGGGCAAGGAGAAACGAGGGGGATGGGGAGGGAAGGAACAATCAGGGAGACAACGTCCATCCTGGGCAGCTCATCTTGGGCCTCTGTCCCCAAGCCCTGTGGCCCTCAACAGCAAAGGTGGGGGTGGGCAGGAATTGGAAACTAAGAAGCTACATGAATTTCTAAAGACTATCCTAGTCACCATGAACTTGTGGTGGTTATCACGCCAAAATATGGCCTACTGTCAAAGTCACTATGAAATTCATGACTAGGCACAAAGCTGTCAGTGGGTATCTCTTCTGAAACTCTGCTACCTCCTTTGCCTTAGCTGATGGTTACAGGGGAATGTTCTCTGGCTCAGTGCCTGGGCGCCTTTCTCTCCCAAGCCACGGACTCCAATTTAACCACAAATTCAATAAAGCCACCCCCATCCCCATGACTTGGCTCTCAGAGCCAAAGTCTGTGTCGTCACCTGGGTAGCCACTGTGTTGCTATTTGCCACAAATGGGAGAAAGTGAGCAGAGTTTGTGATCCAGGACAGAAACTACCCATTCTTGGCCTAGGGTAATCCCATGCCCTCTTCTCTTTCCTATGAACTTGCCTGTGAGCCTCACTTCTGTGCCCATCTCTACCCACCTCCCTCCATCCCTCCTTCCCGACTCAGCACTGAAGCAGACAAAAAACAGTCCTGGAGAAGCCTAGAAAAATGTTGAGAGAAAGAAACTGAAGCCAGTGTCCAAAGGAAAGGTTTGGGGCCAGAGTGTTTTTCTTGGTATAATGACTTCTCCCCCATAGCTGGACAGAAATCATATAATCACAGAACTAGATGTCATTTCAGAATTCAGGGTCATATTATCTAGCCTCTGCTTTCAGGCATGGGAACCCTGGGGAAAGAGACCCCTCATCTAATGATGTGGCATCGCCTGTCCCATCTCTCTACAGTCAACTCCAGTGTGTGCTTATTTCCTGAAGGGAGCAGAGGTAGTGGGGAGAGGAGGGAAAGGTCTAGGATCTGGGGCGTTAGGTCTCACACTTGCCACACTGCTGCTCTCATCCTGCAGGTGGAACAACAAGGGAATCAGGCTGCAATGGATCTGGTACCTGAAGGGAACCATCAGGAACCTCCGTTTCACCTTGGACAAGAGGATACCAAACATATCTATTGAATTATAGCGAAGTTCCTCTGATTCCTAGAAAGAATAGAAGGGGACACACAAATGAGCATATGCAGAAGTATTTCCCCTTAGCCAACACCTTTTGGATCACAGATCTCAATCTGGAGGAGGTCTCAGAGGCCATCTTGTTCAGTTCTCTCCTTTTACAGGTGAAGAAACAGAAGGCCTAAGGAAGTTAAGTGACTTGCTGACAGTCATACATCTAAGTGTCAGAAGCACAATTTGAACTCTGGTCCTCCAACTGCAGCATCAGTTCCCCATATGAGATTACCTCCCTTGCACTGACATAGCTCACAATATATTCACTCTGGTCCAGCGCCAGGACTGCCTTAACCTCCTCCAGCCTCAAAATATTAATGAGCTAAGAAAACACAAGCATCTGTTTACCACTTCCTTTCACCAAGTTGTTCCTTCCTGCTAAGATCTTTTTTGTTTTGTTTTGTTTTGTTTTTTACCATTCTCTTCTCTTCCTGTACGTTAACCCAATCAGTCTTGCTGAAATGGCAAGGAATATTGTGAAAAGAATACTAGACCAGGAATCAAAAGACCTGTTTCTTGCCCCAGCTCTGCTATTGCAAATTATACTCTGGGCCCTGGGCAGAAAAGTCACTTTTTCTGTAACTTCTTTCCTTCAAGGCTCAACCTGTAAAATGAAGGGTTTTGACTAGGGCACAGATTCTGTGTTATAGACCCCTTTGAAAATTTTGGCGAAGCTTATAGAGTTCTCCAGAATCGTGTTCTCAAGTAATTGAAAGAAATGCTAAATATAAGTTAAAAATTAGTGAAAGTAAAAATGTAATTTTTACCCTATCCAAGTTTAGGAACCCTCTGAAATCTAACCATGGACCTGGGGAAAGATGTGGATTGTTAGGGGCTTCTTAGAACCCCTGGACTAGAAATTAGAATTGGCTGTAAAACCTTCCACAGATGTTGTGAAGATTAAATGAGACTTTATATACATATGTTTCTATGGCAAGATGGATTTTAATATTCTCTCTATCTCTAACATTCTGTGTTTGAAAGTAAATACAATCCAATTCCCTGCCCCCGTTATGCAAAGCTAGAAACTTCTGCAGGCCAAAAGAATAGATAAAAAGAAATATGATGCACTTCATCTAGGGCTATGCCAGGTTTTTTACAAATCTAAAACCCCAACTCAGAGGCCACTACTGCAGGAAGCCTTCACTGATTCCCTTCCCTCCTCAGGTATTCCTTGAAACTGGGGCTCATCTTTCCTCATGTCCCCATTACTCTTTCTAGTATTAGTGGAATGCCAACTCTGTTCAGAATGACTAATGGGTCTCTACTCTCAGTACTCTACTTTCCTTAAAAAAAAAAAAAAAACAACCACTTATCTTCCATCTTGGAATCTTAGAATACTGTGCATTGGTTTCAAGACAGAGGAATGGCAAGGGTTAGGCAATGGAAGTTAAATGACTTGCCCAGGATCACACAGCCAGGAAGTATCTGAGGCAAGATTTGAACCCAGGACCTCTCAACTCCAGGCCTAGTTCTCAATCCACTGTGCTACCCAGATGCCCCTCCGCCTCTCTTCTTGATCATTTCTCACAAGGCATTTCTCCTCAACTTCATCCTTCTTCAAGGTTGGGCCCCTACAGATGGCTTCTCCATGACAACTTCCTGGGTCTCCCAGATATTGATGTTTTTTACTCCCTCCTCAAATCCCCTTGTACTATCTGTATGTAACTTGCAGGGGACAGGGAGGTCTGGTCCTATGATTTCAGTATGGACTTCCAGGTTAGAAAACTCCCTCTGCCAGTGTACCCCAGTAACTGCTTTGCAATTTAGAGTCTTAATCAGAGGCAGGATTTAAATGAGTTTTCTTGACCCAAGGCTAGTTCTTTATCTGTTATGCCATACCTTAGGCATATATATTTTTTATTATTGATAATAATAGACAGATATCTATAGCTCTTTACACATTATCTCATTTGAACCTGATGACAATCTGATCACTACAAATGTGCCATTGCTGATCTCCATTTGACAGATGAGGAAACTGAGGCTAAGCTTCAATAAGTTAAATAACTTGCCCAAGACTGAGGCTTAATACTCCATATCCAGTGTTGTAATCATGATGCCAGCTCATAGGTATGCATGTTGGATCCCCCTCCTCCCAGCAGATAAAAGTCAACTTTAGGAAAAGTGTTCTTCTTGTTGCCTTTGTATCCCCAGCACCCAGAATAATGCTGTGCCCCTAGCAGGTGCTTGATAAATGCTTTTACAAGTTGAATAAAGGTTGAATTCATTTCTCTGGGATTTCTAACAAACATGGCAGCTCTGTCCACACCCCCCTCCTCTCTCCTGGCCACCACCAAAATCTCACATCATCAAAGAAGGGCCGCAGAATGCAAGAGATCTCAATGAGCAGGATGACTGAGTCGGTCCAGTTTAGGCTGCAGATGATGCACCTCAGAGCTAAGAAGGCTTCTGTCACAATCACGGCGTTCGTGGAGAAGCAGCTATTCAGTACATAGGGCTGCAGGGCTCGGAGGAACTTGCCCTGCACAGTCCTGCAGAGGGTTAGAAACTTGGAAGGCAACCCCAATCTGCTGGGAGTTCCCAGCCCAGAGCTGGTGATGTCACCCAGCTAGCCCAGCCTCCCAGATCCTAGGTCTGAGCTAGAGGTGACCAACCCAGGAGGTGTTGGGGCAGTGCACGGGAGGAGCCTTTCCGAGGGGGCCTCTGAGCACCTTTCTACATCGTCCCCAGGGGGCCAAGAGCTGCTGGGGTCTCCCCATCTATATTGCCTTTATCCTTAACTCTTGAGGATGCCATCAGCTTCCAGCAATATCTATCTGACTGTGTGGTATCATGGATTTTTCTTTTCTTTTCCTTTTTTTTTTAAACCCTTACTTTCCATCTTACAATCAATATTATATATTGGTTCTAAGGCAGAAGAGCAGTAAGGGCCAGGCAATGGAGGTTAAGGGACTTATCCAGGGTCACACAGGTAGGAAGTGTCTGAGGACAGATTTGAATCCAGGACCTCCCCTCTCTGGGCCTGGCTCTTGATCCACTGAGCTACCCAGCTGCCCCATGTCATTGATTTTTCAATCCAACTCAACTACCAATTCTCTAAGCCAGGGGTCAGCAACGTATGGCTCTTTCTGCAGGAGCCATAAAGTCCAATTTTTTTCAGGTGCTGTTACAGGAGCGGCACTGTGAGCACTGTACGGCTCTCACGAAATTACATTTTTAAAAATGTGGCTTTTATGGCTCTCACGGCCAAAAAAGTTGGTGACCCCTGCCCTAAGGATACTGGAAATGTGCCTAGGGAGCTGCCTATTGAGGAACTTGCTCAGTGCATCCTTTCCCTGTAGGGCAGGGAAAAAAGGAAAGTTCCTGGCTTTTAACCAGATGCCTTTGGCTGGCAAAGTCTGCAGAGAGCAGGCTTTAGGACACAATGCTCATGTTTTCCTACTGTGACTTACCACCCCCCTCCCTTTCTGCCCCAGCCATCCCACCCCCAAAGCTTCACCGTATTCTTATGGACCCCAAGGTTTCCTGCCGACTTTAGCACCAGCTTTTGGGTCACCACATCATTCTTTTTTATAGTGCTTATGAGGAATTCAATGATGTTTTCATCCACCATGGCCGCCACCTCTGTGCTCTGAAAAAGCTGCCAAAAACAAAGGCAAAAGGTACCGGAGAGACAGATGAGCATTTTTGCGGCCTTCGGGGACTCAACCGAACACACTAGATATTCTCCAGAGGATTCCAGACAGCCCGCATGGAAATGCAGAATCCCCCCTCTCATTCATTGGTCCATTTGGAGGAACGGCTGTCATTAGGGTCCTGCTCCATCCCCAAGTCTGTGCTAGGGACTGTGTAGGAGATAAAAACTCAAGGAGACCCGGCTCCTGCCTTTGAGGAGCTTCTAGCCCACCTGAAATACCTGGCATGCCGCTCAAGATGCTATTAACATTATGGATGTTTGTGTCTATCTTTTTCGCATCACAGTATTCCCCTAATGATGATACAGGGTGGCTGATCTTGGAACAACACCGTCTCCAAAGAATCCCAACTTCAACTGACCCAAACAGTAACAGCGAGACATACAGTAAAGCATAAGTAGTTGGCAGCACATTGCCCATGATGACTTGGGATAAGGAAGTGGTATAAGGGATATCATCTAAGAAAAGCTATGAAGGGCCAAAGCTTGGTGGCTCCATGGATAAAGAGCCAGGCCTAGAGAGGGGAGGTCCTGGATTCAAATCTAGCCTCAGACCCTTCCTAGCTGGGGACCCTGGAAGTCACTTAACCCCCTAGCCCTTACTGCTCTTCTGCCTTAGAACCAATATGCTGCACTGACTCTAAGAAGGGAGGGAGGAGTAAAAAAGAAAGAAAAGGGGGTAGGAGGACAAGGAGGATGGCCTATTGTGTGGTTCAAGTGCACTTTACTAGCCCAGGTGCTGAACTGGTCCCCACTTGCTCACCAAACACTTGTAGAAAGATGCCCAGAGACAGGCAGATCTCTATATTCTATCTCTAACCTCCATTTTAGAAATGAAAACATCTTAGTATTACTCTACAAATGGTTTTGTCATCACAGAGCACCTCCCAGAGGAGAGCCGCTGCTCTGGTCAGCCCCTTATTTGCAGCGGGCTGGGGCCTGCCATCTCTATTAGGTTAGAACTAGATAGAGTCGCCTCTTTCTATGGAGAACCCTTTTGTTTGTTTGTTCCTTGTTTATGGCTGATAAATGAAATCACTGAGGCATATTTTATTATGATAAACCTCTATCTTGACAAAAACCAAGACCCAATAAACAGTGGTTCATCCCTAGTGCCTAGTTTTCACTCACTGGGCTTTGGGGTTGGAGGCCAAAGAAGAAGCACCATCACTGCAGCCCAGAAGAGGAAACTTAAAGCCCCTTTGCAGGACATGCTGACAGCTCACACAAATAACCACGTGCTGAACTCTATAGCTAACAAAGTGATTTATCTTGTGAGGTAGACAGGCCAAGGATATTATTTTCTTCACTTTACAGATGAGGAAATTGAGACTCATTGAGACTCAAAAAAGGAGCATGGATTGCTCAATCAAGCCAATAGTGAAGTGAGAGCCAGAACTTGACTCTTTTGCCTTTTCTATGTATCCCCAGAGCTTAGCCCAGTGCCTAGTACATTGAAGGTACTTAATAAACACTCAATGAATGACTAACCCAGGCCTACTGATTCCACATCCAGTGTGGTTTCCATCATCCCAAGCTGTTTCAACCTATGCTCTTTCCCTGAAAAGTGTGCCAAACCCCAAGCCAATGGCAAGCATCCTGGGTTTGTTCCCAGGTCCCAAGCCCTCTGTGCTCCCACACCTCAACCAATGATGGAGAATCATATACATCAACATGGACCTCCTGACTGATAACCTAATGAGAAAACATTGAGCTGAGAATTTTGGGATAGAAATGGAGATGCTGCTGAGAATATACTGGTATATGTTACTAGACATCACAACTGGCATGGATACACCAATGAAGAATAATTCACATAAAAAAAAAAAAAACAACTGGTTGGGGTAGCTGGGTAGCTCAGTGGATTGAGAGCCAGGCCTAGAGACAGGAGGTCCTGGGTTCAAATCTGTCGTCAGATGCTTCCTACTGTGTGACCCTGGGCAAGTCCCTTAACCCCTCTTCTTAACCACTTAACACTTAACCACTCTTCTGCCTTGGATCCAATACAAAGTATTGACTCCAAGACAGAAGGTAAGGGTTTTAAAAAAAACAAAAAACTGGTGTATGCTCTGAACAAGAGTTTCTCAATGAATTGTAAATGCAAATTTTGTAAATCCCCATCAGTCTTTTCTCGGTTTTTCCATCTTCAAATGCTTTTACTGTTGTTCAGTCATTTTAGCTGTGTCTGACTCTTCATGACTCCAAAATTTGGGGTTTTCTTGGCAAGGATACTGGAGTGGTCTGCCATTTTCTTCTCTAGCTCTTTTTGCCAATAAGGAGACTGAGTCAAATAGGGTTAAATGTCTTGCTCAAGTTCACACAGCTAGTAAGTATCTGAGGCCATATTTGAACTCAGATCTTCCAGGCCTGGTGCTGTATCCACTGCACCACCTACTTGCCTCCTCCAAATACTTATTATTATTATTACTATTGTTATTACTATACTATGTCTCAAGCTACCTCTAGCTCTCTCTTTCCCATCTCAATAAGTCAAGAGAAGAAAAATATCTCATGGAAACAAACAGAGCTAAAGCTCACTGACTCTGCTACCATTAAAACTATACAGCAAGGGAAAAGCAGGGGTAGTTAGGCTTGCTTCCTGATTTTTGTTAGACCTGCTGGTTCATTTCATCTGGGTCCCAAGATTTTATTGTTTTGATGTCTCCTGACCCAGAACATTCCCCAATTGCTCAGAGAAAATCTCGGAGTCCTTGGTCTTAATCAATGGGAATAACCCCCTTAAGTCCAACCCAGCTCAACTGTCATGTCATCCATGAAGCTTCCTCCAGTCTCTCTAGTTAGAAGAGAATCCTCTTATCCTTATCTGCTCACAGTACTTCATACTTGTGTATTATGTCTCTGTTGTACAGGCACCTTATGTGCTGGCTATTTGTGTCCTGGTCTTATCTACTCCTTAGACCAGTGATGGGCAAACTAGGGCTGGTAGGCCAGATGCAGGGGGGCCCCAAAATGTTCTATCCAGCCACTTCCTAATCTGACAAATACAATGAGTAGGATACAATACAATGAAACTTGGAAAGAGTTGCCTTAGAAACAGCCTGACAGATGAGCATTTCCTTTCCTTTGGCCCCCTCTTTAAAAAGTTTGCCCATCACTGCTTTAGACTATGACCTCTTAAAGGGCAGGGACTCTGCCTTGGCCCCCACAGTGGAAGTGCTCAGCAAACTGAATTAAGCAGTATAGTATTGTGAAATTAGTGATGGATTTAAAGCCAAAGTACTTGAGTATGAGTCAGCCCCTGAATCTCTCTAGGCCTCAGATACCCTATCTACAAAATGAAAGGCCTAGACTAGAATTTTAAGGCTCCTTGAAGCTCTTATTCTATTATCTCTTGGCATCTCTCAGCCTCAATCTCCTCATTTGTAAAACTTCCCAGAGTTGTTTTAAGAACCAAAAGCAAATGATTATATGCAAAGTGCTTGGCAAATATTAAAGTACTATACAAATAAAAGCTATTATTATTATCATTACTATTGTCATTCTTTGAATAAGGAAAAGTTTTCTCACCATCCAAAAATTTCTGCCCTCCCCAGAAACCCAGGCCACCCTTCCTCCTATCTCTGGCCCCTCCAAAACAATCCCTTCCTGAGTCTCACAGACCTCAGCAAGGACAGCCAAGGCGGTAATAGAACTCCCATCTTCATGTCCATAGAGGATGTGGAAGATGAGGCTAACAATGGGGCGAATATGCCAGAAGTTCCTTATGGTCATAGACCTGTCATGGAAAACAAAGAACAGGATCCAGGCTTGCAGTCCTGCGGGAGAGCAGCCCAAGATGCCAGCCCCAGAGAGTATGCTTACTTAGCTATCAGGGAGACTCCCTCTAGGTATCCCTCTGGATCAGTGAGCAGCTCCCAGGTGCGGTGATTCTGCATGAAAGATACCTGGTACTCATATCCAGCCGAACAGATCAAGGTCTTCAGAGACTCAATGGCATAGCTGTGAAAATAGTAATGGGGGGGAAGATCACCTACCAACTATTCCTTAATAAGAATAATCATTCCTTACATTGGTAGAGTGTTCTATAGTTTTCAAAGTGTTTTTACCCTTTTTACTCACATTCATTAGGTTTTTTTTTAATTAATTTTTTAAAACCCTTGCCTTCTGTCTTGGAGTTGTGTTATAAGGAAAACACAAGTATTGGTTCCAAGGCAGAAGAGCAATAAGGGCTAGGTAACTGGAGTTAACTTGTCCAGGGTCACCCAGATAGGAAGTGTCTGAGGCCAAATTTGAACCCCGGACCTTCTATCTCCAATTCACTGAGCCACCTAGCTGATCCCATTCTTTTAATTTTGACCCACCACACCCCAGCAAAATAGACAAAGCAAGTGTTATACCTCAGAAGTTTCTTCTTTGCTTAGTCACCCAAACTACATACCCATAAATGAGTTAAAATACTACATAAACTGTAGCTATTATTATATCCAAATAGAACAATCTCCTAGGTTTCCTAGAAGCAAAGACTATTGGAGCTACGAAGGGCTACAGAGACTTATTAAAACTGCCTCTAGACCCTGTAGGAGGTACTGGTAACAGCCTATTATTGCTATACTTTGTGGCTTATAAAACACACGGCTAATTTTTCAAATAATCATTTTGCAGAGGAGGAAACTGAGGCCTAGAGAAGTTGTGTGACTTGCCCAAGGTCACACAGTAAACCACCGGCAGAGCTGGGGCCAGAACTCAGGACTCCTGACTCCCAGTTGGGTATTCTTTTGCTGAAGGCTGCTCTCTGATGCAGACTCTTTCTATGGCCAGGTGGTTTGTGTGAGGAGTCAAACTCCTGCTTGTCACAAGCTACAGGTTAAACTCCCGAGGGCAGCTGGAACCAGAATAAAATATAATTAGGAAATGGTTAACAAAAATAAATAAAAATATACCACAACATTATTGAGCCGTACCTTCTGTCTTTAGAATCAATACTAAGTATCGGTTCCGAGGCAGAAGAAGGGTAAGGGCCAAGCAATGGAGGGTCACATTGCTTGAGAGTGCCTGATTTTAACTGGGGTTCTTCTGACTCTAGGCCTGGCTCTCTATTCACTAAGCCACCTAGCCATCCCCATTTATAGTTTTCTAAGGACAATATGTACCAGAGATTCATTTCCATTTAAGTTTGACAACAAACTTAATGGTCTGTAGGGAACAGGGCAATGGGCTTGGAATCATGGAAGACCAGAGTTCAAATCGTGCTTATCACACACCTTGGGCAAAGGACTTCACCTAGCTAAGAAAGCTAGCTAGCCTCAGGAGCATCATCTGTAGAATGCCATAATAGATCTCACAGGGATGCTGGAAGGATCCAATGTTATATCACAGGCAACGTTGCAAACCTTAAAATCCTATCTACATGACTGTTATTATTAATGAGAGAACCTAAGAGGAATGGAGGGCCAGGGGGTGCCGTGGCAGAGGGCCTCCCTGAAGCCCCATCTTCCTGGCTTCACATCTGCTCTCAGACCTTATGAACCAGGTGACCCTGGCCAAGTCACTTAACCCAGTTCCTCACCTGTCAACTGAGCTGGAGAAGAAAATAGCCAATTACTCCAACATCTTTGCCCAGAAACCCCCCAGGAGGAAACAGGGTTCCCATGACTGTACTGTGGGCAAGATTGATTGATGGCCGCTCACACTGAGGCTGGAGCCAGGGACCAAGCTTTATTGTAAGAGAGCTCAGGGACAGCCGGCGGGAGGCAGGGAAGCTTTTTATCTAGACTGTCCCTAAGGAAGGGGTCCCTGTTTGGGCAGCCCTCGCCTTGGGTCTCCAGGGAAGGGATGTTGTTTTCCCAGGGTTCACTCTGCCCACTAGGAGGGGGGAGGAGCACACCACTATGTCAATGAGATGCTAATGATGTGTGAAAACCCCCGGGGCAGCTTTCTACACAGACCCTCAAAGGAGAGCAGGGAAAGCGCAGCTGAACTGGCTGTCCAGAGGCTCCACTAAAGATGGACAGGAGTTTCCTGGGCAGCCCCCTTCTAATCGGCTAGTTCTCGCTTTTTGTGAGCTCCTCCGCAGGGTGTGAGGGACGTTTCAGCCCGTGTCAGCTCCCTCAAGAAAGGCGCTCTGGGTGCCCCCGTTATAGACTAGAAGAAGAGAAGGAGGATGCTCAGTCCCACAGCCCAAGAAGGGCTACTCAGGGTTCTACAAGAGGAGAAAAAAGAGCCAAGGATGATCCCAGGGTATGAGGGCTGCTGTTGGCAAAAACAAACCCCAACATCTGAGTTTGGAAAAAAAGTGTTTTTGGTAAAGAGAGAGCTGGCTCTCCCCCCAAATCTTTGTGTGGTTACATTCCATGATGTTCAGACAAGGACACAAAGACATTTGCCTGATTGGTCTCACATAGGCAGCAGGTAATCTGCAAGAGAAGAGCAGTTTGAGATGTATATCAGCAGGCAAATCAATCTATTTTGGGGAAAGTGGAACAAAATAAGACCTGAGGAGATCCAAAATAAATCAATCTTAAATCTTCCTTATAACTTTCAGCTTTCTTAGAGCATCTCTGAGGTTGGCCTGACTTCTACAGTAAGATTTTGGGGCTAATTTTTTAGCCACATGAAGCTAGGTTCAAATAATATCAATAAATGACAAATAATAATCCCCATAGGAAAAGATCAGTAGAGATTAATAATCCTTAAGAGAAAATGTCTAGGGGGCAGCTGGGTGGCTCAGTGGATGGAGAGTCAGGCTCAGAGACAGGAGGTCCAGGGTTCAAATGTGGTCTCAGACACTTCTTAGCTGGGTGACCCTGGGCAAGTCACTTAACCCCCATTGTCTAGTCCTTACTGCTCTTCTGCCGTAGAGAGGATGCCTGGATTTAGATAGGTATTTGACAGTCTCACATTCTATGCTTGGGAACAAGATGGTGAAACGTGGATTAGATGAAAGTAAAATTAGATCAATTTGTAATCGATGGAATGACTAAATTCAAAGTGTAGATAACTACTGAATCGGAGTCAGTATACTGTTCCTGGGAATCTGTCGTCAGCTCGTTTCTGCTCAATGTCATTATTAATAACTTGAATGAAGACAGAGATGACATGCTAATAAGATTTGTAAATGCCACAAAGCAGAGATGGATAGCATATTGGATGACAGAATTGGGCATTAAAAAAATGTACAGGTTAGAGTGATGGACTGAATCTACTAATGAATGAATGAACTGCCATTTAGTAAGAGTTTGTGTTGCAAAAAGATGTTCAATTAGGATAAATGAAAAAAGCCTTACGTTTGGTGTTAAGAAAATCAATCATGCATATATGGCAGAGGTGAGGCTTTTCTAGACAATACTTCATATGAAAAAGGCCTGGAGGTTTTATGGAATAAGAGCTTCCAACAAGTTAATAATGTGATCTTGGGCTAGAAATTCAGGGAGACAAGAGGTTGGTTGTCCTCTGGGGTCCTGGTCAGAATATATCGGAAGGACTGAATTCAGTTCTGGATACCACATAGGAAAGATATTGAAAAACTAGAGTACATCCAAAAAAGAGTGGCCTAGATGGTAAAAAGACAGACAAACATGACAAGAACTAGTGGAAGGAACTCTGGAGGTTTAGCTTGAAAAAAATAAAATTTAAGGTGGGGGGATTGAGAGTTATTTTCAAATATTTGTAGGGATGTGATAGGGAAAGGGGATTAAAATTATTCTGCTTGGCCACAAAAGACAATATATATATATAAGGAAGAACTTGCTAACAATTTGGGGCCAATCTCCGAGTGACTTGGGCAGTCTCCTATCACTGGAGGTTTTTCTATAGAGGGTTGAGGGCCACTTGTCAGGGATACTGTAAAGGGGATGCCTGTTAAGGAATTTGATGACTTCCAAGGTCTCATCTAACTCTGAGATCCTGTGATTCTGTGGAGAGTACCTCACAGGGTTTAGCCATTCAGGCACCCCTGGCAGATCGTGGAGGTTCTCGATGCTCCCTTCAAACACGAGGAAGGAGATCAGGGTCAGGAGTGCCATGTACAGCCAAGGATAGAGGGTCTCCACGTTTAACTTAGAATTGGATTCCAAAAGAAGGGCATTGAGAGCCCTGCTGGCCTGGAAGAAAAGAGAGAAATCTGTGTGATCACTTTTATTTGGCCTATCTAATCAAATCCCCTGGGGAGTTCTATCCCATTAAAGCCATTCAGTACAGTTCATAGAGACCACGTGTATGTGAGTATTGATGGCCTTCTCTAATTTTTCATTTTCTGCCCTTCAAAGCACTTTCCCAGGTGCCAATCCTCCTTATCCCTGGGGGGGTAGGAAGGAGCAAGGATCATATTCCACAAGGAAGAAAATGAAGTCCCAGAGATATTCAGTGTCTTACTGGAGCTTACACAGCTGGTCTCCTGACTTCCAGCCCAGTACCATCACCACTAGAATATTAATAAAAATAAATGGTAACATAAAAAAAAGAATGTTAATGAGACCCAACTTGTATTATTTCCTCCCTCCTAGCATCCTCCAAGTCTTTTGTGTCCTGGGATTGTAGACAAAGCAAGACCAGCCAAAGGAGGTTGAGAGCCCCCATGGAGTTCAGGGGTTCTGCTTCCCAAGTCCCCATCCCAGGAGCCTGACCTATTATCTTTCCATTCACGGTCACTATACCAGCAGAGGATTCATCTTCAAAGACTGCGAGTGCTCTGTAGGCTCCGGAAAATTTAAGGATTTCAATCTCTTCAGCAGAACACTCAAGATCATATCAATGCCTTTGGGGGATGCTGCCAGGATCTTCCACATCTCTCTATCTCTGTGGGATTGGAAACCCAGCATTAATTAGACCACTAGCAGGTTCCACAAAACATTAGGAGAAAAAATGTTTTGCCTGGATCTCTCTCCTCCCTGGGAGTCGCACTATAATTCTTCCTCTTTTTTTCTTTCCTCGTTTCCTTCTTTATCCTTTTGTCTCACCATCCTTCCTTTTCTTCAATTCAATGAAGCAATATCTACTAAGTTCCACTACAGAAGGACAAGACACTATCCCAAGTACTGGTGACCTTCCTAGGATCACACACCTAGTATAGGGGACTTGAACCCAGAACTTTCTAACTCAGGAGTCAGCTTTCTATTCACTATGCCCTGCTGCCTCTCAGGTGCTTGGAATATAAAACTTAAAAACAAAACAATCCCTGCCTGCAAGAAAGTTACGTTCTACTTTCATTCTTTTCTCCCTTTCCCTTTCCTTTTCTTTTCTTCCTTTTTCTCTTCTTCCTTCATCCCTTCTCCTTGCCTCTTTCCCTTCCTTTCACTTTATCCCTTACACCATCCCTCACTGGCTATATTTTTAATATGTTTTCTTACTTATGTGTTTACAACAAATGTCAGTTATACAAGAACAATTTAAGTAAAAAGGATATGGACAGGGGCAGCTGGGTAGCTCAGTGGAGTGAGAGTCAGGCCTAGAGACTGGAGGTCCTAGGTTCAAACCTGGCCTCAGCCACTTCCCAGCTGTGTGACCCTGGGCAAGTCACTTGACCCCCATTGCTCACCCTTACCACTCTTCCACCTATGAGACAATACACCGAAGTACAAGGGTTTAAAAAAAAAAAAAAAAAGGATATGGACAGCAGTTTTAAAAAAAAGAAATCCCAGCTATGAACAACAGATGGGGAAAAAATGCTCCCAATCACTAATAATTAGAGGAATAAACATTAAATAACTCTGAAATTCTACCTCCCACTTATTAATGTTTGTTTTGAATTCAGGGAAGTGCTATTTGGAAGTGTCTAGCAGACTCCCTATGGATACGTGGGGGCTTTGACACTACATTACCCATGACTCCAATGGGTTTCCGGTCTTTGGGCATGGGGACGTCAAAGGTCCCCACGCATAGGGCAGCTTAAATTCAGAAGAGGGCCTAGAGAAGGTCTCTTGGTTTCCTGGTTAGTTGGCTGGTGTACGAGAGAGAGGATGGGCACCAGCGATAAATTTAAAGATAGTCAAGCGTGGTCATAGATATTTCACCAACAAGGCCATGGCTATTAAAATAAGCTTTTCTCTTATACTATATGTCTTTATCATTTTTAATCGTAACATTAGATTATGAAAAGTGACTAAAAGGGCTAGAGGGGAAAATGCACATTCATGCACTTATTGACCAAGATGTAAAACATACCAGTCATTCTTACAAGCAATTTTGAACTATACCCCAAAAGTCCTTAAAAATGTACATACTCTTTGATCCAATGAAAATTTTATTTGTCCTATACCCTAAAGAGAGCAAAGAAAGAAGGAAAAGGCCCGCAGATACAAAAAAATTATAGCAGCTCTTTTTATAGTGGCAAAATATCAGAAATTGAAGGTAGGCCCATTAATTGGAGAGTAGCTGAACAAATCATGATATATAAATTAATGGAATAGTCCTCTGCTATAAGGGATGAAAGGAATGCTTTCAGAGAAACTTGGGAAGATGTGTATGCATTGATACAAAGTAAAGTGAGCAGAACCAGAACAATTTATAAAGTGACAACATTATAAAAACATATAATTTTGAATGACTTAAGGACTCTAATCTACACAATAACCAGCTGCAATTTCAGAGGACTGATGTTGACAAAGAGGTCCAGCGAGTTTGAGTGACCTGCCCATGACCACACAGCTAGGAAGTGCAAAGACAGAATTCAAAATCAAATCTTCTTGATTCCAGGTCCAGCATGGTTTACGATACTATACTGCCTCTCTAGTCCTAGGGTCCGTGGCATAGAGTGACAATGTTTAGTTCTGGAAGCAGAGGTGAAAGGTTAGAAATGGAAGACAAGACAGAAAGATATTATTTTGGTTTTGTATTAGGTTTAGAGAAAGCTTAAATTGGCAGATGGAAGACAAGTGATTCTTAGCTGTGAGAGGACTCGGGCCTAGGAGGAAAGAGGAAAAGGAGAGAAAGGGAACCAAAATCTAGTCATGTGCACTGATTGCAGGAGCTGGGCATAGCTGGGGCTGCAATTGCAGCTCATCTCTACCCTGATCCGCCCTTCTAGGCATCTGTACCATGGTAAATGGGGGACCCTCAGGGCATTGTGGCCCCCTGGCCTCAGCCTTAAGAAGCTGTGTCCCCGAGATGGAAAACCAAGCCCTCTCTGCCCCTGCCTATGCCCTTGAATTCTTGGGAGTTGATGGGGAAGGCAAATAGGGTGGAGGCCAGAGTTCCACCTTGGAGGGGAGAAGACCTGGAGGAGGCTAGTCAGCCAGTAAACATTAAGCACCTGGTAAGGGCCAGATACCATACTAGGCCCAGGAAGGCAAAGAAAGGGAAAGGACAGTGCCTGCCCTCACAGAGCTCACCATCCAATGGGGGATGATATTCAAATAACTATGTAGGAACAAACTCCCAGAAAAATGGTCCAGAGAGGTTGGGTGTTGGCATCACAGGGATTGCAAGGGGCTGCCTGGAAATGGTGGGATTTAGCTAGGATTGGAAGCAAAGGAGGGAAGCTGAGAGGCAGAGCTAGGGAGAGGGCACCTTCCAGGCACCAGGATAGCCAGCACCAGAGGAAAGGTGGGGTAAAAGGACTGGAAACCTGGTGGCAGAACTAGATGGTGAAGGGCTTTGAACGCCAAACTATTCTCTATTTGCTCCTGGAAGAGACAGTCATTGGAGCTTACTTAGGTGGGGGAGAGTTTCCCTTTAAGGAAATCCCTCAGGTGGTGGCACGTGGCCCACCAGCTCTCTTCAGTGACTCAGGCCTGAGATGATGCAGGGAGAGATGCTGGGACACCTGCAGCCCCAGCAGCAACCCAGATGAGAGAGCAAGGAGAGACCAGGAGGAAAGGAGAGCCTGGGGGCGTGGGAAGGAGAGGATGAGCACCAGTGTGGGCCCTCGCAGAGCTGGGAGCCTGGCAGTGTAGGGTGAGGTGAGGCAGTGACTGAGAGGGAGCATGCTGGCGATAAAGCAGGCTGTGGCTAACTTACTGCTCCTTGTCCTGGATTTCCACTAGCTTCAGCATGACCTCGTCAGGGTACTTCCAGGCCAGCTTCTGGAGCATGTTCTGAATGACTGTCACCGCGAGGGAATCCTGGATGCTGCTCAGATGGTTGTGAATGGTCTGGATCAGGCCTGGGACCTGCAGGGAGGCGGGATACAGGAGGGCCAGAAGCAGATCAATGGCCAACACCCAGAGACCTCAGAGCCAGCCTGAGAAATGTTTGCATCTGATGCGAGCGAGGTGGACAAAGGGCCCTTGGGTGGGGAGGACAGAAGTTCTGTCACCTGCCTTGGGGCCTTTTGACAGTGGCAGAGCCTCTGCATGCTCCTCATTTGAAAAACACACAAAATAAAACACAGTCAGGAAGGAAAACCATTATGATCCCTTCTACATCACAACAGACAAGGCCTTCCCTTCATCCTAGAGAAGTCTGAATGTCTTCTTCTTTAATGGAGTGTGGGTAAAATTTGGGTTCAATATTTGTAGGTTGTCTGTAGGTTAATGTGAAGTAAAAACATTGCATGAAAAAGAAATCTTAAAAATATGAAATAAATAGGAACAATTTTAAAAATTAAACACATTTGAGGAGAATAACATCCTGCATGTATAACAAAAGACATTTTAAAATAACATAACAGCACATATATTTTATGAATTTGTGAGTTACTAAACTTTTAAAGATATCTCTGACATCTATAGTCTTTGTTGTCAACTGGCTTTCTTGTTCTTTTTGCAAACTTTTTAGTTATTTCAACTTTAAAAAATTAAGTGTGTATATTTATGGTATTAAAAGATAAAATACATTGATATTTTACAATATTAAATCTTATACATTTCTGAATTTCTAAACTTTTTCTGTCATCTACTGTTCTTCGGGCGTCTTTGAAGCATCTACTAAACTTCCCCCAAATTCTGATTTAATTTCCTATGTTGACCCATGATCTATTGAAAGTGTGACGGAGAAAGTTGCCATGTGGAAGGGATCCCTGTACATCAAAATACAGATATCAATTGGGGCAGCTAAGTGGCACCGTGCATAGAGCACTGGGCCTGGAGTCAAGAAGACTCATCTTCCCAGTTCACAACTCAACAACAACAGATAAAACAAATTCATAGAGCCCAGGTCTATGCAGTACCCTTGCTATAGGGGAGGAGAGAGACCTCTGGATGCTTGTGAGGCTGCAGATGTGAAGGCTGGAGCAGCCCCCTCACCCCACACCATCAAACAAGGATTTACTAAGCTCTGATTTTGTGCCGTGCCACGTATGAAGAGTGAAGCAATCCCTACTTGAAAGGAATTTCCTTTCTAGTGGGGAAGACAAGTTTAGGTGTAAGTAGAGTTGGTCCAAGTAAGCAGTGAACAAGTTTGAACTTCTATGAAATAGTTCAATGGAGGTCAGTCGGGCTCCCTGCAGAAGACGCCCCCGAGAGGGCCTTTGTGACATAGTGGTGAGGAGGGGAGAACACTTCAGGGATGGGACTGCCTTCCCCCCTCCCCGTGAGAGGCACAGACGGCTCTTCTGTTTGACCAAATCACAGGAATGCAGGACAGGAGTAATGTCTAGTGAAGCCAGAATGGTTGAGGTCACGTTTGAAGGACATTTTCCCCCAGAGGCAAAAGGAAGCCACTGAAATGAGTAGAGAAATCACATGGTCAAATTTGTGCTGAAGGAAAATCAGACGGGAAACAAAGCATAGGACGGACTGGAGTGCAGTCAGGGAGAGCTGCTGGGAGGTGGATGCACTCATCTGGGTCAGAGGAATCAACCATGCAGCCCACCAGCAATACTCCTTAGCGTATCTAGTCCAGATTAAAATGTCAATGAGATGGGGCAGCTAGGGGAATCAGTGGAGAGAGAGCCAGGCCTGGAGACAGGAGGTCCTGGGTTCAAAGGTGGCCTCAGACACTTCTGGGCAAGTCACTTAACCCGCCCTTGCCTATCCCTGACCTCTCTTCTCTCTTAGAACCAAGTTTGTATCGCTTCTAAGGCAGAAAGTAAAGGTTATGAAAAAATGTAATTGGGAGACATTTAATAAAATAAATAAAAATACAATAAAACATGATAACATTACCAAGATGGTGGAGTAAAGAACACTTCCCTCCTCTAGCCACACAAAAACACACACATACATTCACACATACACACATTCTCACACAGAGGCACACACATTTTCACACACAAACACACTCAAACTCACACTCATAAGCACACACAGACTCACAGACACATTCTAACTCACACGCACAATGTGAGTCATTGTCACACATTCTCAATCTCACACACTGACACAGACACACTCAGTCACACACATCCTTACTCACATACACAGACATATTCACACACTCAAACTCACACTCATAAGCACACACAGACACACACAGTCACATGTTCTCACACTCCTGCACACACTGACATAAACACCCTCACAGTCACACATTCTCAATCTCACACACTGACACACATACTCAGTCACATACATTCTCACTCACATACACACTCATACACACACTGACACAGACACACTCGGTTCACACACACACTGACACACAAACACAGACACTCTCACAGTCATACATTCTCAATCTCACACACTGACACACTCAGTCACACACACACACACAGTCACACACACGAAATAAGTCACACCTAAAAAATAAAAAAACATTTAAAAAGGAAAGCAGGAGGAATAAGTGTCTGTGGGGTGAGAAGAGAGAGTAGCCTGGGCAGCACAGCATCCATAGGAAGGGGCAGAGCTCGGACCAAGTCAATGCTCTAGCCACAGGTACAGAAAGCAGAGAGGGCAGGGGTGGGCACTGGCCCAGGGAGGGAAAGCAGAGTGGTAGCAGAGTAGCCGGAGAAGAACTTCCCAGTGGGGGCTGCCTTACCCTTTGTCTTAGAATCAATCCTAAGACAGAAGAGCTGCAAGGGCAAGGGAGTCAGAGTTAAATGACTTGCCCAAGTCACACACCTCTCTCTGAGGCCAGGTTTGAACCCTGCCCTCCTGATGCCAGGCCTAGCGCTCTATCCTATGTGCCATCTAGCCACCCCCAATAACATTAAATTTTTAAGCTAAGTCAACATGTGGCCCACAGAGATCCTTATATAGTCCATGCCCCACCCTGCCTTTCTATTTGAGTTGTATAGCACTGATCTAGGCAAGAAGTAATGAGGACCTGATTTAAGATGATAGCTATGTGAATGGAGAAAAGGGATGGAACATGAGAGATGAGCCAGCTGAAATAGCAAAATAAGGCAATTAATTAGGAAAAGTAAGGAGACCAGGATAATGCTCAGATTATGAACCTAGACACTGGTAGGAAGGTCTTATCTTCAACAGAAATAGGGAAGTTTGGAAAAGAAAGAAAGGAAAATAAGCATTTCTATAGTACCTGTCATATGCCAGGCACTAAAGTGCTTCACAAATATTATCTCAACTGATTCTCACAATAATCCTGCAAGGCAGATGCTATTATTATCCCCATTTAACAACTGAAGAAAATGAGGCAGAGGATAAATGACTTAACCCAGGGTCATACACAAAGAAGTATCTAAGGGGTCAAGTAGGTAGCACAGTGGATGGAGAGCTAGGCCTGGAGGACTTGGTTCAAATCTAGCCTCAGACACTTTGTAGCTGTGTGATCCTTAGTAAGTCAATTAACCCCAATTGTCTAGCCCTTACAGTTTTTCTACTTAGAATCATTACTTAATATCAATTCTAAAACAAAAAGTAAGGGTTAAAAAAAAAAGTATCTGAGGCTGGACATAAACTTGGCTCTCCCTAACCCAGTGCTTTATCCACCAACATCTAACTGCCTCTAGAGGAGGGTTTAGGGGCAAAGAGAGTCTAGTCAAAGAGAGGCATGTTGAATTAAAGATGTCTCCAGGACATCTCCCCAAAAGGTCATTTTCAATTTATGCTGTAGATATTGATTTATGTCCTTGTTATCTCTCCTCCAGTTACATATCAGTCTCCCAGGACTTTGTCACTATGTCCCTATCAAAGTAACTTCTCATCTTCCCTGATTCTTATGTGCTGCCTTCTGCCATTAGAATTGAATTTGCTTCAGAGAAAGAACTGACCTTCCCTTACCTCACAGACAAGTGACTTGCTCCCAGTCACAGAGACAAGCTCATTCACCTCTTACTGAACATGAAGTTGAGCTGAGGTGGCATTAAATGAAGTCCAACAGACTCTCAGGGCTAGAAGAGAGACCTTAGGAGCTACATAGTTCAATCCCATTTTACAGAGAAAGAAACAGAATCTCAGTCAGTATTGTCAGAGCAGGATTAGAAACCAATTCTTTGGTGAAAGTGGACGTCTCCCTGGGAAAACTGAAAGAATGGGCACCACTCCTCCCATGGAAAGATTTCAGCTCAATATAATTATAATGACAGTATATGACATTTTATATATATATCATCTCATTTTCCCTCAAAACAATTCTGTAAAGTAGGTCCTATTTTAATCCCCATTTTTCAGGCCAGGAAATTTGCGCAAAGAAAGTTTAAGTGAATTGCTCAAGGTCACAAAGTTTATAAGACTAAATCAGGTTTTTCTGACTCCAAAGCCAATATTCTATCGACTGCACCACCTAGATCTCTTTGTAAGGAAAATTTTTAGAACTAGTAGGGCCATAGAAGAGTGGGCTACAATGGAATTGCTTGTTGGCTCTGGGGGAGAGAAGGGAGGGAAAGAAAATGAATCATGTAAACATGGAAAAATAATCAAATAAATAAATAAATGAATGAATGAATAAAGAAGAACGGGCTATACTTAAAAGTATGAGAGATAGCAAACATCCAGGTAAGGTCTTTGTGAATGTTTTCTACCTGATTTAATTTCTTGCTATTACCGTGCTATTATTGTTTTTCATTAAATGTCTTTTGCTTTGAATTGATGCATCATCTGACATGGTCTAGCAGAAAGATACACTGGTGGGAGCTCAGAGCTTTGGCTTTAAATAGTTACTAACCCCCTAAAATACCATGAGGTCCCAGAGTCAATTGGAAGATTAGTAGAAAGCTTTTGTTACATGCAAAATGAGATTGGGCTAAATTTAAAGTTCTTTTCAGGTTTAACATTTTAGTGTTTTAGACTTTCAGCTGCAGGTATATGACATCATCTTCCTCTTCCTGGCTGTGGAGTCTTTCGAGAAGCTTATAAGAAAAAGATAACTATCTTTGTCATCTATAAAGGTTTAGTTCCTGGAGACTAGAAGAGTAACAAGATGACTAGGAGTCAATGGTAAACCTTTCCCTTCTTCAGATTCTACTAATTTCATTTTTCTCTATCCTGGTAGAGATGAAGAACAATTGGTCACTACCCTTCATTTAACCCTCATTTATTTGTAATTATAACCAACTCCCTAGAGCCTTCTCTACTCTGTGCTAAATCATCCATATTCCTTAAGCCCAAATAAGTAAAAACTGAGGCCTTTAAAGCAGGAATTTTTAATTTCTTTTATGTCATGGACCACTTTGGTAGTCTGGTGTAGCCTATGAATATTTTCTCACAATAATTTTTTTAAACCCTTACCTTCCAAATATTATGCCTCTGTCTCTCTCTTTCTCTCTCTCTCCACTCCCTAACCCTCCAATCCCACTGTGACCTAATCTATTTCCAGCTTAGGCCAATTTACCTTTTTTCTGACAGCCTGATGATCTTATGTTTTGAGGGGCTCACTGTATTGCTTCCAGACTTTCTGTGGATACCTGATCCAACATTAGCCCTACTGCAGCTTAGAACTCTTAAGTCCAAGTGATCCACCAGTCTCAGCCTTCCCTATAAGCAGGGATTCATGGGCATGCACCACAACACTAGCATTGACATTCTTTTATTTTTTTTTAATTCAACGATATTTTCCCAATTACATGTAATAATAATTTTCAACATGCATTTTCCAAAATTATAAGATCTAAACCATCTCCCTCCCTCCCTTCATTCTCTACACTCAGAGACAGTAAGCAATTTGATCTGAACCATACACGAATTATCATGTAAAACATACTTCCATATTGGTCAATGATCAACATTCTTTTAAAAACCAAGTTCATTGATCTTATGTTAAGAAACTCTGCCTTAGGGAGAGGCTAGACCAGAAAGTCTCTTAGTTTCCCTACCTCGTTGAGTTCAGGAAAAGGCTCTTTTATTATCTTCTCCAACATCCCAACAGCTGACAAAGTGTCAAATTTGCTACCAGTGCTGAAGGCATCCACACATAGTGTAATAATATCTGTCCTCTCCTCAGGGTTCAGAAATGTCCTGAAGAACTGAAAGAAGAGCAACATTAAGAATTTCTCTGATAAGGGCCCTTCCTTCTCCTACCTCCCACCTACCCCAGAAGTGGGAATTAAGGCCCAAGTAGAAGCAACAACTGACTAATCATTATGTAGCTTGTTCTACAGAAAAGAAAGACTCAGGCAGCAACAAATATAAGGCCCAAATTCAAAGTAAAATAGACTCCCTATTCTCTAGGCAAAAGATTATTCAAAATGAAAAGTGATCCAAAAGGGATTTCTATTTCAGCTTTAGTATATTTGGTACATTTAGTACAATTTAGAATGAGGAACTATTTTAATATAGGTATCTGATTATCTGTAGGTTATCCCTACAGGACCAATTAAGGAGCCAAAAAATGGGAAAGTTGCTTGGTTCCCCACATTTGTGCCCCTTTTCTCCATTCCCTGGCCCCTTCCCTTTACAAATGACTGACAATATCATCTCTATTTATACTCAGCAGGGCACAAGCCTTCAGTCTCTAAATGAGCTAGATGTCTCAGTAACTTCTCTGGATGGGTAACCAATTAAATGTCTTAGCTACAAAGGGAGGAAGGAGACTTCTGACATTCCTTTCTCTTAGCTCCTACAGTTCTGTAGACTATACAGTTCAAGCAGTGAGTCAGAAGAGAAGGAGACAAGGAATCAAATCAAAGTTATCAAAAATAACTCTCCATTTCCTCTCCCAACATTACTGGTAAGACATGGCCTTTGAAGGGAGAAATCAAGTCTTGTTTATCTCTGTAACCCTGACAGAATCTAGCCCAGTGCTTTAAATATGCATAGTAGGAGTTCAAAAAAATGGATTTAATCCAGGCATGAATGAGATGAAAAATATGTATATCTATGGATAGAGGTGGAAGAGTTAATTATATCTCCAATTAAAGAATTTCCTCCATGGTTAAAATCCCAACCCATGAACAACTTCAGGAGTGAGCCTTCCAGCTAATCATGGGACTCTAGACTTAAGGATGGGACCTGAGACCAAGATATGCATCATAACCCACTCTGACATCTCTCCCCGCCCCTATGCCCCTAATATCCTAAGTTCAGGCTGTGCAAGGAGAATCAGGGCTACCATAACAATATACAGCAGGTTGATGGACCATTCTGCATGAAAATCCTTCTGCAAATTTATAAGGAGTTTGCACCGTTCTTCCTCACTCTTCAGAGCCAAATCTAGAATGCACAAAGTTGCCATTAACAAGCACAGCCTTCCTCCATTGGAAAAAGAGAGAAAAGAAGGTCTCCTTTCCTACCTCCTTCCCCACTCCCACTTCTTTTTCAACCTCAGAGACAGACATAAAGGTTAGCCAATTTTGGCCCAAGAGGGTGGGTTAACTTCCTATGAAATCAGGTCACTAAGAAAAATTTATAAGAAACAATATAAGGGGCTGCTAGATAAACTCAGTGGATAGAGAGGCAGGTCTAGAGATGGGAGGTCCTGGGTTCAAATCTGACCTCAGACATCAGCTAGTTGGGTGATCCTGGGCAAATCACTTAACCCCCTTGCCTAGCCCTTACTGCTCTTCTACCTTGGAATCAATACACAATATTGATTCTAAGATGGAAAGAGAAAGAGGGACAGAAAGAGAGAGAGAGAGAGAGAGAGAGAGAGAGAGAGAGAGAGAGA
>NC_058133.1:102335085-102367413 GCF_016433145.1 Gracilinanus agilis | reverse complement strand
CTACCCAAATTAAATTTACCTATTTAGTGCCATACCTATCAAATTACCAAAAACTTCTTTACTGAATTAGAAAAAACTATAACAAATTTCATTTGGAATAACAAAAGATCAAGAATATCAAGGGAAATAATGAAAAAAAAATGTGAAGGAAGGGGGACTAGCAGTACCAGATATTAAACTATACTATAAAGCAGCAGTTGTCAAAACAATATGGTACTGGCTAAGAGACAGAGAGGAAGATCAATGGAATAGACTTGGGGTAAATGACATCATCAAGACAGTGTATGATAAACCCAAAGAGCCCAACTTTTGGGACATGAATCCACTATTTGACAAAAACTGCTGGGAAATTTGGAAAACAATATGGGAGAGATTAAGTCTAGATCAACATCTCACACCCTACACCAAGATAAATTCAGAATGGGTAAATGACTTAAATATAAAGAGGGAAACTATAAACAAGTTAAGTGAACACAGAATAGTTTACTTGTCAGATCTGTGGGAAAGGAAAGACTTTAAAACCAAGCAAGAGTTAGAGAAAATTACAAAATGTAAATTAAATGATTTTGATTATATTAAACTAAAACGTTTTTGTACAAACAAAAACAATGTAGTCAAAATCAGAAGGGAAACAACAAATTGGGAAAAAATCTTTACAAGGAAAAACTCTGACAGGGGTCTAATATACAAGGAGTTAATGCAATTGTATAAAAAATCAAGCCATTCCCCAATTGATAAATGGGCAAGAGACATGAATAGGCAATTTTCAGGTAAAGAAATCAAAAGTATCAATAAGCACATGAGAAAGTGTTCTAAATCTCTAATAATTAGAGAAATGCAAATCAAAACAACTCTGAGGTATCATGTCACACCTAGCAGAGTGGCTAAAATGAAAGAAGGGGAGAGTAATGAATGTTGGAGGGGATGTGGCAAAATTGGGACATTAATGCATTGCTGGTGGAGCTGTGAACTGATCCAACCATTCTGGCTGGCAATTTGGAATCATGCTCAAAGGGCTATAAAAGAATGCCTGCCCTTTGATCCAGCCATACCATTTCTGGGTTTGTACCCCAAAGAGATCATAGATAAACAGACTTGTACGAAAATATTTATAGCTGTGCTTTTTGTGGTGACAACAAACTGGAAAAGGAGGGTATGTCCTTCAATTGGGGAATGGCTGAACAAACTGTGGTATATGTGGGTGATGGAATACTATTGTGCTAAAAGGAATAATAAACTGGAGGAGTTCCAGGCGAACTGGAGAGACCTCCAGGAACTGATGCAGAGCGAAAGGAGAAGAGCCAGAAGAACATTGTACACAGAGACTGACATACTGTGGTAAAATCGAATGTAATGGACCTCAGAACCAGCAGCAATGCAATGACCCAGGACAGCTCTGAGGGATTTATGGTAAAGAACGCTACCTACATTCAGAGGAAGAACTGCAGGAGAGGAAACATATAAGAAAAGCAACTGCTTGAAAGCATGGGTCGGGGTGGACATGATTGGGGATGTGGACTCGAAACTACCACACCAATGCAACCACCAACAATTTGGAAATAGGTCTTGATCAAGGACACATGACAAAACCAGTGGAAATGTGCGTCGGCCATGGTTGGGGGGACAGTGGGGGTTGAAGGGGAAAGCAGGAGCATGAATCATGTAACCGTGTTAAAAATGATTATTAATAAATGTTAAAAAAAACAAATTCATCAAAGGACATGAATAGTTTTCAGATAAAAAAAATCAAAGCTATCAATAATCAAATGAAAAAATGTTTTAAACCACTACAGATTAAAGAAATGTAAATTAAAACAACTCTGAGGCACCACCTCATACCTATCAGATTAATATGACAGTAAAGTACTAAATATTGGAGAGAATGCAGGGAAATTGGGATGTTAATACATTGTTGCTGGAATTGTGAACTGATTCAACCATTCTAGAGGGCAATTTGGAACTATGCCAAAAGGCTATAAAATTGTGCATACCCTTTGATCCAGTAATGCCACTCCTGGGTCTGTATTCCAAAGAGACCAAAAAAAAGAGAGGGGGAAGGGCCTATTTATAAAAAAATATTTATAACAGCTCTTTTTGTGATGGCAAAGACTTAGAAAATTGAGGGGATGCCCATCAATTAGGGAATAGTTGAAGAAGTTGTAGTATATGATCGTGATATAATACTACTGTGCTATAAGAAATGACCAACAGGATGGTTTCAGATATGGGAAGATCTACAAAGTGAAGTGAGCAGAACCAGGAGAACATTTTACACAGTAACAGCAATATTGTAATGATTATCAATGTGAAAGATTTAGATACTCTTATCAAAACAATGATTAAAAACCGTTCCAAAGGACCTATACTATTTATTCCAGGAAGAAAACTGATGAACTCTAAATGCAGATTGAAGCATATTGTTTTTAACTTTATTTTTCTTGTTTGTTTTTGCCCATGTTTTCTTTTGCAACATGACTAATGTGGAAATACGTTTTGCATGACTCCACATGTTCAATCAATATCAAATTGTCTTCTCAAGGAGCAAGAAGGAAAGAAAATTTGGAACTCAACAAATGTTTAAATGATTGTTAAAAAAAATTTTAGGTCTAATTGGTAAATATTTAATTAAATAATAAAATATATTTTTAAAATAAAACATATGACCTAGGAAATTAAAAACACATGCACACTGCCTTGAGGCATCAGAAGAAGACTTTTGTTGTATATGTAATAATAAAATGAGTCCCAAAACTTGCTAGGTCTTACCCTCAAAACTAGCCATATGGCTTTCATATCATTTACAGCTGGAAGGGACCTTAGTGGTTACATAATCCAATTTCCTCATTTTATACATGAGGAAACTAAAGCCCAGAGCAGGCTTGACCAAGGGTCCTGCGGCAATAAATAATGGAGGCAGGATTTAAATCCAAGTCCTCTATCTCCAAACCAATACCATTTTTACTACCCACACCACATATTTTCTATCTTTTTTTTAAAAAATCTCTTACCTTAAGTCTTAGAATCAATATTGGGTATTAGTTCCAAGGCAGGAAAACAGTAAGGCTAGGCAATGAGAGTAAAGTGACTTGCCCAGGATCACATAGCTAAAAAGTGTCTGAGGTCAAACTTGAACCCAGGACTTCCTATCTCTTATCTTCTACCTTTTTCTATTTCTTCCTCTCAGTGCCTACTTGGCAAGCACTACCCACCTTCATGATCTCAGTAAATACTAGCATGCTAGGATTCTCTGTTTCAGTCATCAGTCCTTGCAACATTTCATCCAAGGCCCGAACAGTCTAAAAGCAGAGGGGACAATGAGATAGAGGAAGGGCTGTGAAGAAACCCTCCCTTCCCCTTTATTTTGGGCACTGAAATCCAATAGGAAATCAGGTAGCAAGGGAAATAGGGACAATTGTAGAAATTACCTGGCTGTAGAGACTAACGATCTCCCTATTGGTGTCAGTCTCCATGCCCGGGGGCAAGGAAAACAGGCTGTTAATACCTGACTTTATCAACTCCATTCTCTGTAAGGCCTGGAACTTTGGCTTTACATGACTGAGGTGGGAAAAGAAAATGGGATAAAAAGGGGTAAATAAGTAACATCTTGGGTTCTTAACTGAAATAGGACTAGAGTGCATTCATTTGAGTATGTGTTTAGGGACTTGTGGGAGAAACTGTTCCATTTAACGGCCAGAAGAGAATGACTGGTCAAGGGTTAGAAGCTTAAGAGTTCCAAGGATATTTGTAGTTTGTTTTGAGGAGTTCATAGTGACCCTCAAACTAGAATATGCTAGAGCCAGACACTGAGAGCAGACTCTTAAATTTTCATTATGAGTACTTACACCTCAGAAATCAACAAACACTACAAATTAGAGCTTGATTTGTTTTGTTGACTGCTTAGATTTAATAAAGTGGAGAAAATGTTAATAAACATTAAACTTAAAGGTGTGTCATGTGTATTTTTTTTAATTAGGCAGCTGTTTCTTGTATATATACCAGCACACCCCCTGCCCAGGTGAGGTCCCTAGAGCACTAGTGGTGCTATTAAGTAACTAGATGGCTGTGGAAAGCAGGGGAAATCAAAGACACCCACCCTCCATCCCAAATTAACAAGAAGATCCCCTTTGACCAATGGAGCAAACCAAAGGAAGGCAGGTACCTCATTTCCATGATGCAGAACATGGCTTGTTGTCTCAAAGAACTGATTAGCAGGTTGCTAGGCTCTTCAACAATCAACATCTGAAAGGCCCAAGAGGAATAGCCAGCCAAATGCTCCCCTCCAAGAGACAGCACTCTCAAGCCTAAGCCTTGGCCCACCCTCTACATCTCCACCTCACTCCCATATGTGGCTCCCTCTGCTCCCAAACCTTTGATGGCTAACTTTCAGAAAGACCCATCTGGGCTGGGGTGAATTGGCTCATTCTATGATGTAGATCATGGCCTGCTAGTACAAACTTTCTCCCCACTTCTCTCTCCTGCCCTAAGGATGTGCTCACCTCCACTCTCTGGGCCAAGATGAATTTGTTGCAGTAGTAGTTCATATTGGAATGCTCCTGACTTTTCACAGCACTGCACAGGATGGTCACAGAGCTCAAGAATGTCATCTTACTGGCCTCATCCTACAAAGAGATGCACACAGAGCCTTCCTCCTGCCTGGACTCTGCTCTCCTTCCCCTCTTATTTCCCTCTCATCCAATCTGTCTATCTCCTAATGGCTCTCTTCCAGGCTAGGCCAAAGGCAAAACCAAGACCAAGTGGATTTGGTCCATTCTTTTCCTTCACCTCTCTAGTTCCTCCCCGCCAACTCCCACCCCTTTCCCTCATTCAAGCTGGACACTTCTAGAGAGACCAGGTAGGGATCAAAGATTTAGAGTTGGAAGGGGCCTTGAGATGAAGAGGCTTGCCCAAATCAGTGTGTTAGTCTGCAATCACCATCTATTAAGTATCTACTACGTGCCAGGTGCTGTGCTATGTTCAGGGATGAAGAGAAAAATCAAAAGACAAACCTTGTCCTCAAGGTGCTGGGTCTAACAGAGTCATACAAGTGGAAAGTGTAAGACCTGAGATTCAAACCTGGGACCTCTGATCCCAAATCTAACTCCCTTTCCACAGTACTCACCTTCGGACACTTTAGTGGGATGAGAAGAGGGAGAGAAAAAGCTCAGAGCAATTGCCTTGCCCCCAGGGAATTTGAAATTCACCAAAGAGGGAAGAGGAAATAACAGGTAGCTATTCCAGTCAGCCCAAAGGGGAAGGAAAGCTAAGTGAGTAAATCCCTTCAATCACCCTCTTCCCCACCCACATTCGGCTCTCAGAATGCATCAGAAAGATATTTGTACCTGTGTCTGTAGATCACAATTTAGAAATTCTAAAACGGAGTTAAATGCTTCTTTTTCTGTTTGGAGGAACCCTGGAAAAAGAAGTAGTCTTGGGTGAGCTAAGAAAATGGAACCCCAAGAATGCCCAAACATAACATCTCTCCTAAATCCTCAGTCCCACAGAATATGACTATTGAGGACTGAAACACAGCCAGGTGGATAAAAGCATTGGACTAGAGTCAGGGAGATCTCAGTTCAAAACCTACCTCAGGATCCTGTGTGAGTCGCTTAACTACTCTCAAGCTTCTATGTTTATAAAATGGGAATAATAATAGCACCTACCTCATGGGGTTGTTGTGAAGATCAAATGAAATTATTTCTTCAAAGTGCCTCCCAGACATTAAAGAACTATATAAATGTTAGTTATGTATCATTGCTATTGTGTTTTTTTAAATTATCTAGGCCCGTGGTCATCTTATTTTTTAGTCTCAGGACCCTTTTATGCTCTTAAAAATTACAAGCTCACCCTTCCTCCCTTCAAGAGTTTTTGTTTATGTGGGTTATGTCTTAGTCCATCAACATATATTTATTAAATGCCAGCTAGGTGCCTCCATGGATAGGTAATCAAGACTGGAGTCAGGAAGACCTGAATTTGAATCTTACCTCAACCAATTTACTGTGTACCTCTAGGCAAGTCACTTAACCTGTTTGAAGTTCCCTCATCTGTAAAATGGGGATAATAACAGTGCCTAGCTCACAGTTGCTGTGAGGATCCAGTGAAATAACAACTGCAAAGCACTTACTTGGCACAGTGCCTGGCACCTACTAGTCAGTGTCGGCTATCACTAGTAGTAGTACCACCAGTAATATCATTATTATTACTTGCTGGATCATTGTAAAGCACTCAGCACAGTGCCTGGCACATAGTAAATGCTATATAAAAGTTATTATTATTGTTGTCACCTTGATAGGGATAAGAATCAATTAAGATAATACGTGTAAAGTGCTTAGCACAGGGCTTGGCACAAAATAGGTATTGTAAAAGTAGTAGTAGTAGTAGTAGCAGCAGTATTAGCAGCTCAAAAGGCTGTTGGGAGGCACAAATGAGGTAGTATTTATTAAGTGCTCAGCCCAGAGCTTGGCACATAGTAAGCCTATAAAAATGTTTTCCTCATGGTCCTTCCCCACCCCCATCTTCATCCCCCTGGACCAGGCTCTGGGCTGAGACTGGAGACACAGGGATAGACTGCCATTCGCTGCCTCTGAGGAGTTCATGGCCTGAAGGGAGCAACCACCAACCAACAAATTACCCTAAACATGCTACAAACAGGATAATTTGGGAATAATTGGGGAGGGGGGTGGTAAAGGCGAGCTCCCGGATCACGTGACCAACAAGATGGCGGCCTGCACGTTTTCTCTGCCCCCTCTCGAGGCCGGGGAGGCTCCGAAACAGAAATTATGCGTCAAAAATGAAGAAACTTCAGCTGTCTTCGTTGTTTAGGGTCCCTCCCCAGAATCCAATGGGAGAGCTCGTAGGCTCCTGACCCACAGACCCGCCCACCCGGCCTCTCTCTCCTGAACAGCCTCAGGCCTGTCCCCTCCGCTCTACCACGGGCTGTTAGGGTCCAGGTCGACCCCCACCTCGGGATTTCCTCCTTTTGGCGTTTAAACCTATACTATCCAGGCTGCGGAAGTGTGCCGGCCCTGCACAGACGGAGGATAGCCGGTGGCCTCGGGCGCTCCAGGCTACAGAAGCTCCAGGGGGCCAGCTTGGCGTCCTGGGGCAAGCAGCATTCTGTGCTGCGAGGGGTCTGCGGCAGGGCCAGCGACAGGACGAGGGTCTCCCGGAGCCTCAGAGACCCACACTCCAAAAATCAACCCATAGCCCCGGCTCGTGGGGCCGAAGGAGCCCCGCAGCAGGCCGGGACTAGGACGCCTTAGCGGGAGGGGCTATTCAGCGGGCCACCCCGCCCTGCTGGCGCCAGTTCTTGTCCGCCCAAAGTTGCTTGGGAAAGAGACCAGATTATCCCGCGTGGGAAGAGGCTGAAATGCACTCTGAGATTCCACCCACAAGTAAGCCAGCGTCACCGGGGATGAATTTATTTAATTAAATAAGCATTGATCAAGGGCCTGCTGTGTGCCCGGGAGACAAAAGAAAGTCGTTGTCTTCAAGCTTACTTGTATTAGAGACTGAGTCAAAGTGAAAGATAGAGGAAAGGGGGGAGGGGGGAAAATGCTCTAAAATAAAAGGTAAGGAGAGAGGGAGGTAGAGGAAAGAGGAAGGGACGGGGAGAGGGAGAGGGAGAGAGTGAGCACGCTAGAGCAACTCTAGATCTAGTAAGCAAGTTCAGGCATCTACAAATAAATCCGGCAAAACAAAGGAAAATGAGCCAAACACTTGGTGAGAAAGGATCCTCAAGAATATGAGAAAAGGGAACCACAACACACTATTCCTGAGTAGTTTAAAAGAGAAAGAATGATGAGGGCATAATCTGTACCTGGGACAGCAAAAATAATGGAACAGAATAGAAAGACTGGAATCTGAAATCGCAAGCCTCACCAAAAACACAAAAGAGAACAATAGGTTAGACATCAAATATATAAAAGCAAAGGACAATCTAGAGAACAAGAGAAGGAAAAAAAGGGTAATAACTTTTATGATAGGAGAAATATCCACTTTGAGTTTGGGTGGTCGGTCACTGCTGTGGAAATAAATCTACCAAAACATAGACATTATAGAGTAAAAGCCCAGATTTTATTATACTTAAGCATAGATTCAGGATTCAAAAAACTGATTGCTTTTTTTTTAACCCTTCTCATTCATCTCAGAATCAATACCTGGTATTGGTTCCAAGGCAGAAGAGTAGGAAGGGCAATGGGGTTAAGGCACTTGCCCAGAGTCACACATATTTGCTGATAATTTTTATATAGAAAATTATGCCAGTTACACAGACTTAGCCAAACACTTTCTGTATATCATGCTTCCTTCAATTAAGGTTGGACAACCTAAATTAGAACAAAAATAATCTCATATATTCCCTAAGGAAATAAATCTAGTTAAATAGACTCTATAAATTTACAAGTTACAGATAAAAGGTTACAGATAAAACACTGAGTTTGCAGAATTCTACACTTATAAAATGAAGAGGCTACATTTAGAAGTCACAACAACTGAAAGGAAGGAATTTGCTCATCACTAAAATAATCCCAGGCAGTAGCTAGATGGCATGTTGGATAGATAAGTCTCCAGCCTGGAGTCAGGAAGAACTGAGTTCAAATATAGCCTCAGACACTTAACTGTGTAATCTTGACAAAGTCACTTATCTATGTTTACCTCAGTTTCCTCATCTAGAAAATGTGCTGGAAAAGGAAATAGCAAACTACTCCAGTATCTTTGCCAAGAAAACCCCAAATGGGGTCTTGAAAAGACAAGCAGGACTGAAACCAAAGCAGCTAGGTAGTACAATAGACAGAGCACCTGGCCTGGAATTAAGATCCGAATTTAAATCCAATCTCAGATACTGATTAGCTGTGTGACCCTGGGAAAGTCACTTATCCTCTATTTGCTTCAGTTCATCATCTGTGAAATGGGGAAACACTGAAGAAGGAAATGGCAAACCAATGTCTTTGGCAAGAAAACAAAAGTTCATGGGATCACATAGAATTGGACATGACTGAACAAAATATAACCAAAAACTCAGTGGGGAAATTCTTCCACAAAATCTTTTGAGAAGGCTTAGCTGTTAAATTCACTTTATTCCTCTTTTTTGAAAGGTTTCCCATCTCAGGAATCTTAAATCTTCCCTTTATTCTAGTGATGGGCAAACTTTTTAAAGAGGGGGCCAAAGGAAAGGAAATGCTCATCTGTCAGTCAGTTTCTAAGGCAACTCTTTCAGTTTCATTGTATTGTATCCAACTCATTGTATTCTTCAGATTAAGAATAATGTTGCACAGCCAGATAGAACATTTCAGGGGGCGGCATCTGGTTTGCCCATCACTGCTTTATACTAGCATTCCATGTGTTGGGGTTTGGGGTTTTTTTTTTCACCAGATGAGGTTAACTGAACAGAAAACAGGTTTTAGGAGTCAGCTAGATATTCATAAGAAATGGCATTATAAAATTGAATAAAAAGAAAATGAAAAATTGTCATCAATTCCCCATTTTGATCTGCAGTACTTCTCTCTGATCCCACATTTTTAAATTGGTGTTTCCTCATTAGACTTTGGCCTAAACCTCAGCTAGATAAGCATAACCAAGAAACATTCAAGCAAGATCACTCAATCATCAGCATTTTTTTAAAATGAGATTTCCTTGGTCCAGCTCATTCCTCATAACCAAGATTTTAAATGTCCATTTAGTCAGTTTATTTCATCTTCGGTCTTATCCTTGGAAACATTTTCCTTTGGAAATTATGGGATAGACCTCAGGGCAGTTCTGGAGGATTATTCTTCCCAGTAGATCCACTTCCTGAGATTCTTTAGGAAATGCTGCTAAAACCTGCTAGTGATGAGACTAAATGCAATTTAGTATCTCTTAAAACTGATCTTCCAGTAACTATTTCATGTGCTTAAAAACTAGTTCAAATCAGATGGCGCTAACCTTTTTTTTTAAGGGGTATAAAAAAATGTTAAATTAGGAACCCATAATTCACTTGAAAATTCAGAGAATTTAAGTTGGCTTTTTTCATACATTTGCTCTTTTCATCTTTACCTTATACCCTGTTCCTAATATGGATCTATTTAGATGGGAGATCCTTTAAATCTGGCCTCAGATGCTTTCTAGCTGTGGAACTCTGGGCAAATCACTTAATTCCCCATTGCCTGGCCCTTACTGACTTTCTACCTTGGAACCAACACACAGTATCAATTCTAAGACAGAAGGTAAAGGTTTAAAAATTAAATGGGTTTCTGGGCAACAAAGTAGCTCAGTGGATAGAGAGCCAGGCCTGGAGTCAGGAGGACCTGGGTTCAAATGTACCCTCAGATATTACTTTTCCCCCCACCCCCATCCCCTTTGCCTCTTCCTTGCTGTTCTTCTATCTTAGAATCAATACTAAGACAGAAGGTTAAGGATTTTTTTTTTAATGGGTTTCACACACTCCCTTTTCCAGGGACTCACACCCTTATTACTTTGGCCAGAGTTCTTCCTGGAAGCTGATCTTCTCTTGCTTCATAGGCAGTGAGGTGGTGCAGTGGATAGAGCCCTCTACCTGAAGTCAGGAAGACCTGAATTAAAATGCAGCCTCAGACAATTAGCTGTGTGACCCTGAACAAGTCACTTAATCTGTCTGCCTCACTTTCCCCAACTGTACACCTATTTCCCAAGGTTGTTGTGAAGATTACAGGAAATTGTAAAGTGTTTAGCATAGTACTTCACACATAGTAGGTGCTGTATTAGTGTTAGTAATTATTATTTCTGAAGTCAACCAGGGACAGAAGTCCCCTCCAGAAACATCCAGGTCTGCCTGGGTGCCCCTGCCTTCTTCTTCCTGGCCTTTGATCAAGGGGGTGGCTGTTCCTGTCCAGGAGGGGTCTGCTGGGCCACTCCACAGGTCTCATCTGGTCCTGCTTAAGAAAGGCCCCTTCCACCTGCTTTGATCCTCAGAGAACCCATTCCTAGAGGAAGGCTTTGAGCCTGCCAACATGCAAGCGACAGCAAGGACCTGATGTAGACAGAGAATGGAACGTTGTTCTTCATAGGATGCCCTCTGGTGGATGAGTTCAAGACCACATAGGGTCAGTCTGACCCAGCCAATGCCTCCCAGGCAGCTGTGTCCAGCCCTGAGGCTTTTTCATCATCAAGCATGGCAAGAAGCCGGTCAGGCCCACTGAAAAGCAATGGATTCTCCCCACCCTCACCTGCCATGGTTATAGGAGTCTCAAAATGTAGGGTGTTCCTGAGGGGGTGTGTTTAACTTCTACTAGAAAGGACATCTTCTGTCTTATGGGGTCATAGTGAGGGAGCTATGTCTATTTTTTTTTTTTTAAAGCTCCCACTTTAAAAATCACCAACTTCAGGAAAGATAGGTGTGGTCATTATCTACCCAATTTTTTTTTAAAGTGGCTCCTCCCACCCCTACACACACACACACACACACACACACACACACACACACACACACACACACACACACACTGAGACACCCACCCTGTTGGAAGGATTAGCAAGGGATAAAAAGGAAAATGGATAGGAAGAGAGGTGGAGGGATTGGGCCTCCAAAGCCCTTCCAAAAATCCTAACCTGTAATCACACCTACTAGCCAATTTCAAGTACTCAGAAACTTTCCTTGAAGAGTAACCAATGGGTAAAACCCAATGGGGCTATATATCTGTGTTCCTGGGGTCCAACCAGTATCCTTAAGATTCCTCCAGTGGGATGGGGGCAGGAGTGAGGGAGGGGCAAGGGGAATATGGCCAAAAAGACTGCCAGCAGCCACACCGCACACCCATGAGCTTGCCAGGTCCAATTCTGTGCCTATTGGGGAAAAAAGAATCTCTAATCTCTCCTACTTCACCACACACACACACTCTCTCTCTCTCTTTCTCTCTCTCTCTCTCTCTCTCTCCCACCCCCCCCTCCCCGGGGTGGGAATCAGACCAGCTGGAGAGAGGCCAGTGGCTTTCCCCGAGCCTGGGAGAAAACAGCCTTCAGAGTGTTAGATAGAGCTTGAGAACTCCCACCCCCACAATCTCAGCTAAGATGACCACAAAGAGTACATTTTATTAAGAAGAATTTGACACTATACCCCATACAGTTCCGGCCCTGCAGCTGGGGACAGGGCCACTTTATGATGTTGTCAGGGGCTATGCACAACCAATAAGTTAACAAATAGCAAAGGATTCTGGGGTAGGGAGGTTCCTGAAACCAGCCTGGTTCAGCTATGGGAGCAACAGGAGTAGGAAAGAGACATTTCAGGGTGAGAACAGAATAGAGCCTATGAAGTGATTTCTTTTTTTAATGAGGAATGAGGAGTGGTAAGTTTCTGAAAATGTGGGAAAGATGGAGTCTGAAGACTAGAAAAGAGGCCCAAAGTTAAGGATAATAATCAGAACCCAGTGAAGAGAAGCAGAGAAGGAACAAGTTGGCACCAAAATGAATCAGGAAATCATAGAGCTCATCCTTCTGGCCACTGCTTCCCCTCTTCCCTTAGAGTAACTAGGTGGAAACCCCTTTTTTTCCTGCTGAGATCCTAATGCCCCTCTCCAATATAGCATCCAGGTCCTGGGATCTCTATTACATTCTTAGTCATCTACCAAAATTCTAGCAACCTAGTGGGAACCAAGGCCTGGTTGCTGCCAGGTAGAAAGCATTCCTCTCCTCTCCTATCACTAAGACTTCTTTCCCAGCTCCCATATTCTGGGAAAGGTTCCACAGCTTTCTGTTGGGGGCAGCAGCAGAAGGTGTTAGGCTTGCTCCCTTTCCCCATAGTGGTTGGAGCAATCAACCTAGATCCTCTCTCCCAGCAAAGTCAACATCCATCAAGAACCATGAGGGAATCCCTAGATTTGGATACCCAGACTTTCCTCTTCTCAATGGACAGTTCCAAATGCAGTGAGTGCTCTGAAATCCAATCACCACTACTAGCCAAAACTGAGATCTTACAGCCTGGAGAAAGTAACATCACTGAGCTCCATGGTGGGAGGTAGAGAGAGAAAGTGGGAAGTAGGAAGCTGAGTCTGGAGAATTTGCCAAACACCAGCTGCATTTTATTGTCCTTTCTTCCTACCAGGTTAAATGATGAGAAATTATTCCTCTACATGTATCTGTGGGCTAAGGAAGCCATCACTTGGGCTGTGCATCACAGAGCACATTACTAAGAGAACAAAAGCAAAGATATCATCCCTATCAGGATGAGTCCTGAAGAGACATGGGGATTTGTAGATACTTGTAACCCCAAACCTCCCCCAGATCCCAGAGGTGTTAGAGATCCCTGGCCTCTAACACACAGGGACATGGGTATGGTTGGCCTCTGCTGACAGTCTCTTAAACAACCATAACATAGGGGGCTTTGGGCCAAAACCCCAACATCACTCCTGACTGAGATAACCAAACATGCTAACAAACAGACATAGGGTCAGACGGGAGAAAGCAGAACAACATAATGGCATCTTTGAGAATAACACAGAAGTATAAAATTTCAGACCAGGCTTCCTGAACTAAAATCAGAGAAAGTCTGAGCTTGTGCTCATCGACCTGCGATGAGAGTAGGGGAGTTGGGGAGAGGTGCCAGGGTTGGGCTCAGGGTACAGGCTGAGGCTTATCCCATCTAGCCAACCCCAAAGTTCAGGGCACCCCTTTAATGAACCAAAGTCTTCCCAGCAGTGAGAGGTGGCGGCACTCCATAACCATAATAGCAGGAGCCATAGAATTACACTTGGCTGATGATCTCTCCATTCTCTGGTACATAAACTTGCATAGGAGTTCCATCAGATGTCCTCCTCAGCACATGGACCATGGGCATCTGCCAGGGTTGGGAAAAAAAAGAGTCAGTGAGTAATCAGTTCAGGTGGGAATCTCATACCCACAGTTCCCTGTCGTACCAGTCTTTTTAATTTTTTCTTAAACCCTATCTTCTTAGTATCAGAATGGCAACAGCTAGGTAATTAAGATTAAGTGACTTGCCCTGGGTCACACAACTAAGAAGTGTCTGAGGCTAGATTTGAGCCCAGGTCCTCTTGACTCCAGCCATAGCACTCTATTCTCTGTGCTACCTACCTGCCCCTACCTTCAGTCTTTAATCGTGCTCCAAGCCACAAGCCCCACCTGCTCTGGATCACATGCCCCCTTATTCTAGGTACCTATATCTGGCAACATTCCATCTCCTGTCTACCTCTGTGTCTTTGCCTAAAGTATCCCTTCTTTCCATACCTTTGATGGTTTCCCTCCTTTCTAACTCTTGGAACTCCTAACTTCCTGAGGGTCAGCTTAAGTGTCCCCTCCTATAAGAGGTCCTTCTTGATCCCCTACTTGTTATGGTTCCCTGCAATTACTTCATATTTATTACATAAATAGCTCATACATGCTTATTTGGGAACACACTGTTGCCACCTTCATCTCAAAGCCTCCTGTAAAATGTAAGCCCCTTGATTATTGGGACATCTTGTTTTTTGCCTTGTCTGGTTCATGTTAGTTATGTAATGATTGCTAGTGGAACTGAACCAATAACAGGATAGATGGGGGGGATGAATGAGAAATCCAGAAGTAGTGCTGGTCTTGGGTGGTGGGATGAATGAAGGAATAAAAAGTATTTATTAAGTTCTTACCAATCTCATTTCCTACAAATGACCACTTTGCCTTCCCTAGAACCCCTCCAGAGAGGTGGATTTCACTAGCTCCTGAGACAGCTCATCTGCTTTTACACAGCTCTCACAGTTAGAAAGTTTTTCTTTAAATTAATCTTAAACTTGTCCCAGTAAGTCCTACCTAAAGAATAATCATGCCCCTTCCCCCACCCCAAGCCAATTCTCTTCTATAAGCTATATAGTACCAGTTCCTAAATTTGATCCTCATGTAGGATGTAACAATCCAGGTTACCCTTCCTCTGGAAATTTTCCGGTTAAAACTCTTCCTTCCCCGTCCTCCCTCTTTCTATAGGTTTACACCCCAACACTGGAACTTCCTGAGCCAGGGTAGGACGGGCTAGGTGAGGGCCAAGAGCAGGTTCAAGCTCGCACATAAAGAGAACATGTCAGCTGGGAGGGTGCGGCCTGAGCCCCAGGCCATGGGAGCCAGTAGGGCGCCAGCTGCAACCCAAATGGTTGGTGGGTGGGGAAGCCACTTGCAGCAGAGAAGGACCCAAACACACATCTGAGTTTATAGCTTTGGGGCCCTTCCCTACCATCAGAAAAGAGGGGACTGGGGAAAACAAAGGATCTGTGTTTGAAGGTAAGAATGTATATGAATGACTTCAAAGGGGAAGTGTTCCTTTCCACCCCCCACCCCTTCCTCATTTCAAATAGGAAACCTGATACTCAAAGAAAAAGTTAAGAGTACAGAATAAACTGGGAAGAGGTCCTCATAGGAAGCTTTTCCCTATTCCTGGTCCCAAAGTCTTCCTTTGTGGCCCCAGTCTTGTGTCCCTTAAATCCTCAGGGGTAGGGAAAGCCGTCAAGTGATGAATAGGCAGGAAGATGATTCAGCTCTGGATCTGTCTTTTGTCAGATTCAGCTCTGGATCTGACTAATGTCTTTTTCCTGGGGCCTCCTAGGTCAGGAGGTAGATGGGTTAAGGTTTCAGACCAGTCTAAATAAACTTAGAGGATTCAGTCAACTCTCAATTATCTGCATGTGACTCATCCACTTTGTGGGTCACCTCCTTATCCTGCCAAACTGGCATGTGGTCAAGAAATGCAATATAAGCATTCTTATGGACCAATAAGGCGGGATAAATATGATTGATAAAAGCCATGGGGTTCCTTACTAGCCTCAGATAAATGATGTTTGAATCAGTGCCTGTTCAGAACTACACATATCTGATATCGATACAGACAAACTGAGACTTGGCTGTATTTTCACTCTTCGTCCAAGCAGACATGCCCACATTACCCTCAAGACTTTGTTTTCCTATCCTACTCCATAGCCTTCCTTGAGTAGGCAAGCACAGGTTTCACTTGTCCTTCAAGTTCCCTGTTCCTGCCACTCTACTGACATCCTTTCTCCCAAAGATGGCCATACCTGTGTTCGTCCCATGGGTCTCCCAAAGGCCTCTCTGCCTGGAGGGAGGCTTCTCATGCGGAACGCCCCTTGTCGGTCTAGTGAATGTGGCCGGGCACTCCGTAACCGTGCCCGCTCGTGCCACCACTTGAGTTCCTCTGACACAGCTGCCTTGCTGAGTCCCCGACCTGCAGGGCTGTCCTTCAAGGAAGGTGTTCTCACAATCCGGCTGTGAGAGGGTACTAGTCGATGGTAGCGCAGAGGTGCTCCATCTTCATCATAGACAGTGCCAGGTCCCAGGCGGCAAAGCTCCCATCCAGGAGGTAATTGTTGCCTTTCAGCCACCATTACATACCTCCCTGCTGAGAAATATCCAGATGGGAGCAGCAGTTTAGGGTAATAAGCTGCCAGCTCACGTCCATCAGCAGAGACCCGGGTGCTCCGGGAGCAAAGCTGGTCAGATGGGGACATGGGCCTCAAGAAGATATCTGGGCTGCTGCTACCTGGAGATGTGGCATAAGAAATGCTGGAGACATCAGAGCTGCTGTCTTCAGAACCAGAGTGGTAGGCAGGGTGGGGCAGGGGGTGCTTTGCTGAAGGAAAGCAAGAGTCAGGCACAGTCACTGTATAATGTGTGGGACGCCGGCGAGGGATGGCACTCCGGCCACGGCCTTCGGGGCACACACGGAAGGAATCTACCCTGCAGGAATCAAGAAGATACCAACTCAGCCTTAGATCTCAGAAGTAGGTGAGGAACAAATAAGAAAAAGTCAGAGACATTCATTGAAGGAGAGGGCCATTGTCAAGGGAATTAACTCTCAGTTTCCTTCTTTCTGTTGCACTCTCATTCATATGGGCTCAAAAATTCAAGCATCACCTTTGAATATTTCTTCCTCCTTAAACCCCATATTTAACTAGTTGCTAAGTCTGTTTTTCCTCTCTCCTCAATATCCTTTTTTTTTTTAAGCCTTACCTTTTGTCTTAGTATCAATTCTAAGATGAAAGAGTGGCAAAGGCTAGGCAAACAGATTTAAGTGGCTTGCCCAGGGTAATACAGCTAGGAAGTATCTGAGGCCAGACTTGAACCTGGGTCCTTCCTCAACTCCAGGCCTGGTGCTCTATCCACTGAACCATTGAGCTAAGCTGCCCCCATAATACTCTCTTAAACTCATGTTCCAAGTAAAAAGAGCTATTAGCCTTTTTAAAAAGTCTACTTTTGGGCAGCTGGGTAGCTCAGTGGATTGAGAGTCAGGCCTAGAGATTCTAGGTCCTAGGTTCAAATCTGACCTCAGACTTCCCAGCTGTGTGACCCTGGGCAAGTCACTTGACCCCCATTGCCCACCCTTACCACTCTTCCACCTAGGAGCCAAAACACAGAAGTTAAGGGTTTAAAAAAAAAAAGAAAATAAAAAGTCTACTTTTTTTTCCCTATAGATTACTCTCCATTTCTGAAACACAATCCCTCTGACATTCCCAGCTTTTGAGAACTTTGCCTCCTTCCAAGGCCCAGCCTTCCCTGATCCCCACCCCAACTGAAAAGTTTTCTGTCCCTACTCACATTTCCTTAGATCATTTTGTCCTGGCCTTTCCTTTGCCCTTTTCAAACTCTGCCTTGGAGCAGAGTTTATTTGTAAATGCAACTTTCCCCTCCTTTAGAGGATAAGCAGATAGATGCCATAGATACATTCCCAGAGTCTAGTACAACGCCTGCAACTTAGCTGGTGCTTAATAAATGTGACTTGTTCATGAGTGGCTTGTGCCCAGGGAGGCACAGGATTCTGCACAGATACCACCAATAAACCTGAGGCTCCCATCCCTCCACTGATTCTAGTCTCTCATTTAAGGATACTTAGAGGTAGCAATAAATAGAAAGGTGATAGAATGCCTGGACCTGGGCTTAGGAAGATCTGAGTTTGAATCATGCCTCAGATCCTTCCAACTGTGAGCCCTTAGAACTTCCATTTTCTCTTCTACAAAATGTTGGTAAGTCTATATGTCCTAACTCTCATTCCTCACAGTTCTGACAGTCAAGAAGTGTTTATTAAGTGGAGGCTCAAAATGAAACACAGAATGTAAGCATTTTACAAATCCCAAAAGTGCCATATAAATGAGAGCTCAATTCCTGGAGATTCATTACCTTAGAGACTGAGATTGACCCCGTCTGCCTGGAATCTCTGGGGTAGCAGGGGCACTTGCCCGGCCTTGAATTTGTCCAGGAACATTTCGGAGTGGGACCACATATGTGGCTGCTTCCAGCACCCAGGGGCTGATGGTGCTGGGCCCATCCTGGGGTGTTGTGGCTGGGCTGCTGCAGAGAGAAAAGAGTAAGAAGTTTTTTCTTAAGGGATTTTTGGGGTTGTTTTTCCTTCAGGAGTGCAGGTTTGAGGTGAGGTAGCAGGTCAGAGTGGAAAGAAGCAAAAGTGAGCTTGTGCTCAGTGGTAATATGCTGCTACTTCTGGGGAAGAGGTCAAGACAGCTCAATCATACTGAGCAAAGAGGCTGAGGTCTCTTGTCCCTTTCCCTCACTTTTCCATTCCCTCACCCACTTCCCAGGATATAGCATGGTTTCCTCCAGATCTCCAAACCCCCAATGTCTCTACCTGGGCTCGCTATCAAGTTCCGAAGGAGGTTTCTTGGGTTTCTCATAGGGATGATCCAAGCTAGTTTCCTTCCAGGGGCTATTCTGGATTGGAGAGCGTTCTGGACCCCCAGCCTCAGGGCCTGCTGGCTTCAACCCCTCAAGCCGCTGGGATGGGAGTGACCTGGTGGGTGGTGCTGGGGACTCTGGAGCAGGTTTTGGCAACTGAATTTCTTCTGCAAATGGAAAAGAAAGACAGTGAGGGTGATTGGTGGGAGAACCAGCCCAACAGGAACCAAGCTGCTAGTTCCATGCCTCTCCACTCCTCCCAAGGCCAACGCACCCAATTGCCCAGGGGTTCAGCTCTGGTCACAGACTCAGATGAATGGCCCAGATCCCTCAGGTTTCTAAGCCAGCCTCCCTCCAAGAAGTCCTCCCAGATGAACCATCCCACATAACCCATTTCCCCACATATTCTGGGTGTATCCTTGTGACTGCAGCATTGGCTACCAAGCTGCTAGTTATTTATTAGCCTCCAATGGACATGTTTTTCTGCTCTGTGCTTTTTCTATATTCTGGCATCCTCATCAGCACCAGGGTACAGAAAGAAGGTTCTGTGCTATCTTCTTCCCTGAATGTTCCTCCCTATGAATGAGCCCTCCTCAATCCCAGGCTTGCAAGCAAAGGGTGCCTCATCAGTGTTGTTTGTCTGGTCCTCTCACTGTCCAGCTAAATTAATGATCCAAACTGCAGAGGCTAGAAATGTTATACTCAGCTCTAACAGGTAGAAAGGGCATAGATTTTGAACAGCCTGATCCTCTGTGACTCTGGTGGGCTCACTGTGGGGAAAATCCACAGAAAGTGTCTCCCTTTTCCCTCAAGGATAAAACTCTTCTCTGGGGCCTGGGCTATGTCTTCCTTGCCCTCAGGGGTCTCCTAGCAGACAAGTCTGGAATTTGTCTCCTTATTCCATCTGGGGTCATTCTAGCTCCCAGGCTCAGCAACTTAAGCCCAGGGGCTTATACATGCTCAGCTCTTATCCATCATTCCTCAGCATTTGTTGTGGGAAGCTGGAGCAGGGAACATTTGGCATATTCATCCCACCAAGGTCTGTGCCAAGGCAAGAGAGGGGCTTCTCTGCTAAGGGCCAGGTCAAGAGGCTAAAATTTTAATTCAACCAACTTTTATTCACTGTGAGACAGTTAAAAAAGCATTGTCTAAGGGGGCAGATAGGCAGCACAGTGGATAGAAAGTCAGGCCAGAAGATGGGAGGTTCTGGGTTCAAAATCTGACCTCAGATACTTCCTAGGAGTGTGACCCAGGGCAAGTCACTTAACCCTGATTGCTTAGCACTTACCGATCTTCTGCCTTGGAAAAAATACTCAGTATTGATTCTAAGATGGAAGGCAAGGTGTTTTGTTTTGTTTTGTTTTGTTTTGTTTTTGAAGAATTGATACTAAGACTGAAGGTAAGAGTATAAAAAAAAATTGTTTTTGGAGTCAGAGGACCCTGGGCTCAAATCTCACCTCTAACACCTACTGCCACTATGCCCACTGGGTCTCAGTTTTCTCAACTGAAAATAAGGGTATTAGACCAGATGGCCTCTTGTGGTCTTCTCTTCCTGCTCTAAGTCTTATGACCTATTATGTAGAAGGTCAAAGAAATAAATGCTAAGACAAAAAGAGTCTCAGCTGTCAAGGTATAGTAAGTCTACCATTGATAATATGTGCACAAATATGTACAACACAAAGCCAAATGGATGGGCACAAAGGCTCTAGGAAAATTCAAAGCGGATGGAATCACCCCTTTTGAGAAGAATTCCTGAATTAAGGAACTCCACCTCTCTGCTCTAATACATTTTATACAATTTCCCCCCTTATCTTGCCTGGACTGAAAGTGTAACCACCACTCCTAAGCCCATTTCTAAAGCTCTACTGCAACTTCAGACTCCCCAGATCCAACCACTTCAGCCTCCCTCCAAAGCAGGAGTTACAAGTTGCACCAACCACCGTGTCTAGAAGTCGTATACATCTTTACTTGACACGGAAGGCCAATGAAGAGGCCTTTGCTAGACTCAGCAAATGCCCTAAAGCTACAGGGAGATGGGCACTCCGGAGTTATAGAGCTACCCTTACTGGGGCTTCCACATCACACTCCGTTTTCCAGACAGTCCCACTTACCTTCTTCCAATAGCACTGCATCTGACAGGGAGCTGTCATCAGAAGTGCTCAGATCTGGAGGAGAGAAAATAAATGGGGTTGGGATGGGGCATCACAAGCAGGCCTGGGAAATCTGGGCTTTGAGCCTGGCTATCTCTCCCATCTTCTACCTCCAGGCAATCACATTTGGGACTTACAGAAAATGTTCACTGTAGATAAGAACTAAGCTAGAGATGGAAGGGCAGTGTGGCCCAGTGGAAAGAGCCCTGAATTTGGAGTCAGAGACCTGAGTTTAAACATGGCTCTGTCCCATATTGCATAGGTGTTCAGGGGGAAATACTTTTCCTTCCTGAAAGGACTTAGTTTCCACATCTTTAAACTAAAAGCATTTGGAGTGGATAATGAAAATTGTCATTTCTGTACTGCTTGGAGGCATGCAAACCCTCCCCTCACAATAACAGCCCCATGAAGAGTAAGTAATGTAAGCATTCTCCTCATCCTCATTGTTTTTAAACCTTTACCTTCCAGAGTGGCAAAGGCTAGGTAATTGAGGTTAAGTGACTTGCCCAGGGTCACACAGGTAGGAAGTATCTGAGGCCAGATTTGAACCCAGAATCTCCATCTCTGGGCCTGGCTTTCAATCCACTGAGCCACCTGGTTGCCCATGTCTCCCACCCTCCCACATCTTCATTTTACAAATGGGGTAAACTTGGACTTTAAAAGGTTAATAAATGATTGGCCCATTGAAATCAATAAGACACCTTTTCAAGCACTAAATCCCAAGATCCTCATTGGAACTCACCAAAGCTTTGAGGAGCTAAGCATTCTCTTTCCTTATCTGAATGCACCAAAGCCTCTGGGCTCTGGGCATTCTCCTAGCAGGGCCCCTTCAGAAATGGCAGCTAATTGCAGGACTGATATCATTATGTTTCCAAACTGAAATGCTTGCACAGTAATGAAGTGCTTTCTTGGCTTCAAAGAACTTTCCAGCTATTAATTCCCCTACTTCCTCCTTTCCCAAGAAGCAAAGCAAAGCAGCTCAGCAGACACTGCTCATTCCCAGAGGTTCCCTTCTCTCTGTTCTCTAAAGGCAAGTGAGGGCTTCCTTGGGATTGGAATACCAAAACCCCATCATCTGGAAGCCAAGAATGGGACTAGAAATGGAAAAGTAGAAGAAAATATTATAAGATTTAGAAGTGGCAAGGACTTGGTGATCCTCATTTAGACCCATCTCATTTTACTATAGATCAGTGATTCCCAGAGTGGGTGCCACCACCCCCTGGTGGGTGCTGCAGAGATCCAGGGGAGTGATGATGGCCACAGGTGCATTTATCTTTTCTATTAATTGCTATTAAAATTTAAAACAATTTAATTTCCAGGGAGCTAAGTAATAATTTTTCTAGAAAGGGGGTGGTAGGCCAAAGAAGTTTGGGAACCACTGCTATAGAAGAATCTGACCTATTAAAAATAATAACTACTATTTACATAACACATTAAGGTTTCATGTTATCTCATTTCATCCTCAAAATAACCCTATGGGCTAGGTGCTATTATCATCCCCATTTTATAGATAAGGAAACTGAGGCTGAGAGAAACTAAATAATCACAAAACTCAGGTCTTCCTGACTCCAAGTTCAGCACTATATCTACCATACCATTTTCCCTCAGGAGGCTAAGTGACTTAAGATGGCACAGCTAGAAAGGATCAGAGCCAAGATAAGAACTCAAGTGTTCTGAATCCAAGTCGAGCATACTTTCCATCATAATGCAATTTAACTCAACTATACTTTAATAAATGCCTACTCTATGCCTTGTCCTATACTGGTATTGAGCAAACAAATGCCAAAAAAAAAAAAAAATAGGTCCTGTCCTCAGGGAGCTTATGTTTTACTGAGAGTGGAGGGAGAAGCAACTACAACATGGCCATAGATAAGTAAATATAAGGTAATAATATTTGTAAAGTGCTTAACACAGTACCAGATACATTGTGGGCTCTCTATCAATGCTAGCTGTTATTAGTAGTAGTATTAATTTTAGGAGGGAGAGGGGCCGCCTCTGAGGAAATCTGAAAAGTTGGGTAAAAGGTGATACCTGAGCCAAAATCCAGGATTATTTCTTCTTTTTGTTCATTTTTTAAAACTCTTACCTTCTGTCTCAATATTAATTCTAAGACAGAACAAAGCAAGGGCTAGGCAATTGATTTAAATTATTTGCCCAGGGTTACACAGCTAAGAAGTGTCTGAGGCCAGATCTGAACCCAGATCTTGCTCTCTTATCCACTGTGCCACTGGACAGCATCGATGTCCATCGATGGTGTCCCACTGGATTGCTTCTAATAGAGTCAGAGGTGAGGAGTAAGTGCATTCCAGGCATAGGTTTCAGCCTGCAAGAGATGGAATGTCAAGCTTGAGGAAGAGCTAGAAGGCCTGTATGGTTGGAATGTAGAACTGGTGAAGAGGAATAATACAAAATAAGGTCAGAGGTAGACAGATTAGAGCCAGACTATGGGGGGGCTTTTAATGCCAGGCTGAAGATTTTATACTCTACCCTAGGAGTGCTAGGGATCCACAGAGGATTTCTGAACAGAGATTGACATGATCAACTATGTGCCTTAGAGAGGTTATTTTGGCTGTCAGAGGGAGGATAGACGGGAAAAGAAAGAAGTTAGAAGCAGAAAGACCAACTAGGAGATTATTGGAATCATTCAGGAGGGCCTGAACAAGGATAATGGCTGCCTGAGCAGAGACATGAGAAATCCTGCTTTCTGCTAGTCCTTATCCCTGTCCTAGGAGTGGAATCTTTTACTCACAAGATCCTCATCCCTAATTTAATTCAAAGGTGGGGAGTAAGTGGTCATCTTGGCTTTTCCACTCATTCTCCAGTCAGCACCCCAGAGACAGGTTTCTAGACAACTTTTGATTCCTACAAAGAATTAAGTCAAAACTACCACATTTGTCCACCTTGGCCATGTCCTGACCTGCCTTCCCACTCCTGAAGAGAAGACATCAGCAAGCATGGCCGCACCATCCCCCCACTACTGCTGCCTCCTGCTGTCCCAGCCATGTGGACCCTGGGGTGGTGTCCAAGAGCTCTGGGCACCAGCTGGCAACAAGAGGCATTCTGCCCCAGTAGCCTGAAGCCATCAGAGCCTAGAAATAAACCTGAGAAAGGAAGATAACGCTGATAAGTGGGATCTACTCCCCCAGGCTACACTCATACCCCACTCATTATTACTCTCCAGACAATTGTACTGGCCCCTGACTGATCTGAGGCCCAAGAGCCAGCAACTGGCATTTATTTCAAGGGGGAGATAAGTTCCCAGGAATGACAGATGGAGCCAAGATGATATTTCCTTTCCTTATAGCTTTTCTGGGTGCTTGACTCCTTTTTATCATTTGCTTCTTCAGGAAGAGTAACTTGTCTCCAGAGCCTCTTTTAACTAACTCTGCAACCTCAAGTGTGCCATTCCCATTCTTGTATCTTCAGGTTCCTCATTTTTATAACAAGGAAGTTGGATAAGATCTCCGAGGCCATTCCCAGTTCTAACATGCTATGATTCTATAACCTGAGAATATTGGCACTGTCTAAGCCCTGGGTCATGTCCTTCCTCTTCAATCCAGTGACAATGGCCTCCTAGATATTTCATGAATGAGACACACAATCTCTCAGCTCTGGGTATTTTCTTTGGCCATCTCTTGTGCCTAGAACACTCTCCCTCCTTCTACCTCTGACCTCTGACTTTCTTGAATTCCTTTAAGTTCCAGCTGAAATCCCACCTTCTACAGGAAGTCCTCCCCCATCCCTCTTAATTTCAGTGCTTTCCTACTTTTAATTATTTCCTATTTAATCCTACCTATAGTTTGCTTTGTATAGTCTTAATTGCATTTTGTCTCATATCTCATGATTGTAATTTCCTTGAAGGCAAGGATGTCTTTTCCTCTTTTTGTATCCCCAACACTTAGCACAGTCTTTGGCACACAGTAGGTCTTAATAAATGCTTACTGAATGAATAAATGAAAAGGTCTGGCTATTTGAGCTCAGAGGTCAACCCTGACCCCTTTCATTTAATCGGCCAAAAGTCACTTCTAACACCTTTATTTAATGGGCCAAAAGTCACTTAAGGTTGAGATCTTTCCTGTTCTCACCATCTTTCTCTGCTCTGCTTTCTAAAGTTGACTTGAGAGGAATCTGGAAACTGTCCTTCAGCTCCCAACAAGCATTTCCAGGGAAAGCATGTGGGTGAGCAGTGGGCAGAGGGATGCAACAACCTAACAACCCCTTTTGGGGTTGGTAGAAGGGAGCAGACAGGGCCCAGGAACAGCCTAACATGTCCTAAAATATATTCTCACAAGACGATTCTAGTCCTTCCAGAGAAGGATTAGGATAGCTCAGACATGAAAGAAGTAAAGACTTCTACTCTAAACCCAGATCCATCATCATCCTCCTGTTGGATCAATTAATTCCTAGCCCAAAGAGTTCCCAAGCCTAATTAGGACCTAAGCATTGCCAAACAAACTTGGTGCTTTATGAAGCTGGAATGGTAGAAGAAGAGAAACCTCCTAGTAGCCAGGAAGCTAAAGATTGGGCTTTCTCAGCTCAGGGCATGGGGTGAGGTGAGGGAAACAGGCCATGGCTGGACAGCTGACTTTGACAAAACAACCTGGCAAATCGAAGTCTCAGAGGATTAAAGATTAAAGCCACAATGGAAAGCTTCCAAGGCAGATTCTTCTACTGTGATCAGACAGGCCCTGAGCACCATCCATTTGCTGTGTGCTCTAGAGATGAATAATAGCAGTGCGCACTTTGGCCTTTGCCCTAGGGAACTGAGTAACTGGGCAAAAGGCAGGAAGAGAGCACCATAGAAGAAGTTCACTCTCTTGCTTAAGATAGCATCAGAAGCTGAAAGGTTGGAGGAGGAGAGAAATCAGAATGTTCATATTTAACATCTGGAGGAATGGCTTCCTCTCTCTTCCCTAGGAGAATGGGGAGGTTGGGTTTTAGGGAGTTTGGTCAGTAGCCCTGGTAGCCCTAGGTAGCCATAGGAAGGAGGACCCAGTTGGGAACCCTCAGAGTCCAGCCCTCCTGGTCAGAAGGGTCAAGAGTTGAGCACACAGCACATAGGTCTGCCAAGGTGTCAGGTCCACTCACCTCCCCTGAGCACGGTGGCAGGGGTAAGGGGTGCACATCCACTGCTTAGCCTCCGTTCATTGAGGCTGTGTTCTAGTTCCCGGAGCTTCTTCTCCTCCTGTAGCACCGCATGCTTCCTCCGCCGTCGGATCTGCTTGGTGAGGTTCTCCTCTTTGTACAGATGACGGGCTGCCTCTGCGATTTGCAGCTGTAGCGCCAGCTCCTGCTCCAGACTGCTCAGAGGATCCTAGGGATGGGGGGAGAGAGACAGGAGGGTCAGGGAGAAAAAGGCCTCATGGGTGAGGGTGGATACAGATGCCACAAGTAGGCTAGTTAATTTAAAAATGTTTTCATTTTAAAATCTCTTTAAAGAGCAGAGATTGCATTTCCATTAGGTTGCCAGCTCCCTGCAGAAAGAGATGTGTCACAGAATCATAGATGGAGAACTAGAAAGGACCTCAGAGACCATTAGGATTGGACCAGCCCCCTTATTCTACAATGAGAAGTTATTTGATTAGTAACTATCTGGGGAGGGATTTGAATTCAGGTATTCCTAACCCCAAGTCCAGTGCCCAATCCACTCTACCATAACATCCCTAATAACACTTGGAGATCTTTGTGGACATTGATTGATTATGCCTCCTCTCCAAAAGGCAGGGACTACACCTCATTGAAAATACCAAATGTTCCATGGACACAGTGCTCCTGGACCAGAGGAAAAACATGACTTTTAAGCTAGAAGAGATAGAGAAAAGAAGTCTCCTTTCTCCCATCCTTCGAAAAGCAGAGAGAGAAGACCCACATCTACAGAGATGTAGGGCAAAGGGAGGGGTAGGTTTCCAAGACTGAACCAGAGCCACCTCCTAGAGCAAGAAAAGCCAATACCAAGACCCACCCATCAGACACACATGGGGATGGGCAGTGTGAATGGGCAGGCCAAAGAGGGTGTTGTCCCAATTTCCTGCCTAGCCTGCTAAGTGGGGCACTTTCTCTCTTGACTTGTTGCACCAGAGAGAATAAAACTGGGGTGTCTGCCAGCGGGAACCTGCTAAGGTCTATGTTGGCCTGGGCATTAGGGTTCCTGGTCAGCCTCCAGGGGAAAGGGCTTTTCTGTTTGTAGCAGACCCATAGAACCTTTGCATTCAGTCTTAGGACTTTCACCCTTCACCATTTTCTAAACCTTCACTTGTCCTGGAACTACACCTCAAAGCACTGTTTCCTGCCAGTGAGGCTCCCAAATCCACTACCCCTAAATCCTAATTACTTTCCCTCTCTCCCTTCTGCTGTCAACCTTGTCTCTGAAATCTGGTTTTATCACCCATTTCCCTCTTTCCTTTTGACCCTGTTTCTACATGCTTCAGACCACTCTTGTGCATACTGGGGGCCTTATTTACAAGGCAAACAAGAATGTGCAAATCCAGAAATAAGACACCAGGGAAATAAGGTAATTAGAAATATAAATAAAGACATCTAGCCAGATACAGACTAAGTGGCACCAAAGCTTTCAAAATTTCCCCAGCCCTACCTTGGCCTTGATTCTCTCTAGGCATTGGGGCTTTATTTCTCTGGAGGCCCTGGAGGAGAACACTTCCAGAATGTCCTGGGAATGTTGGATTGAGCTAATTCACCCAGTCTTCAATCCCTGAATCACTTTCTACCAATTAGGAGGTCTCCTGATTGAATGATGGGCTTTTGTTTTTCTGCCTCTATTACTCTATAATCACTTAGCCAACTAGATAAGGGAAATAGATTTTTGCAAAGTAAGGGAATACATTAAGCATAGTATTCTAGCACCTCAAAAATCGATATTCAACCCAATGCATGGGCCTTAGCCAAAGCTCACAAAAGACTTTGCATTTCCTTCAGGGGTCAAGGTCCCATCCCTTCTCTCAGTGGGCCAAGGAAGAAGAGGGGCTCTGATTGAGCCACAACAAGGAGTCCACTGGTGCTCCTGGCCTGGGGAGCCCACTAAGAACCATGACAAATGCCTCTTACCCTTTCAGTCATATCTCAAGGAAAAACCAGCCCCCCAGTGTAGTGATGCTTCTCACCTCTCTTTGGAAGGTCTGTTCATCCAGTTTGTAAGCTGCTCCAATCCTTCGACGAACCTTGGGGGCTTTTTCTCCTGGTTTGAGGGGATACTCCTGTGGCAGTGTGCCTGTCAACTCCTAAAGCAGAAGGTAGTGTTAGAGCAAAGCCCTCCCTGTATTTGCCCCTACAATTATCCTCCCCTGAGGTGATCTCCTCCCTTTTCTCCTCCAGACTCTCCCTTACTTCACCTCCTCTTCCCACCCACCACCCACCTTCCTGCCCAGCCTACTAAGTGGGGCACTTTCTCTCTTAACTTTGTTGCCAAACAGAATAAAATTCCCCTTTGAACAGATGACAGGCTGCTTCTGCAATCTGCAGTTTGTTTGGGCATCCCGAGGCTGTGTGGTTCTCCTTTTCAGGGGCCACTTTCCAGGATGTGCCCCCCTGGAAAAGGGAGAGAACTCACTGCTTCTCGAAGACAGAGTTTCTTTAACTCTTCCAGACATAATTCTAAACGTTCTTCCAGGGCTCTTTGCTGCTTCCGCATTGCATGGGTCAACTCCTTCATTGGGGAAATTGGGCTGTCAGGACCTAGATGGAAAGAACAACACACAACCCACCTCCAAACCTCAGTTGAAGCGGGGAAGGGATGAGCAAGACTGCCTCAGTCTCTCCCAGACACCCGCGCCTGACCTCCCCCTGAAGAGAGCACATGCACTGTCCACTCACGTATGCCACACACCTGGCCTGAGGTGACAGAGGTGAGCCTTGGCATCCTGGGCTACGGCCACACTACTAGAGGGGTGCTCAAAGGAGCAGGGGCAAAGGAAGCTGCCCCAGGAGGCAGGTGAGCCTATGAAAATCTGAGACCTCTTTCCCTCTGCCTCTTCCCATCCTCTTTGCAGAGGAAGAATAATAGCAGAAAGAGCACTGGATTTAGTCAGAGGATATGGGTTCAAATCCCAGTCTTGCAACTTACTCCTTCTATGACCCTGGGCACGTCTCTACGCTCTCTGGCCCTCAGTTCCTATGCATCTGTCCAATGAGAGGACCTGGTGGATGAGATGACCTCCAAGGGCCCTTCCAGCCCTAACCAGAGCACAGACCGTCCTACCAAGCACACATATACCTGGTGGTGACACAGCACACAAACCAAAGCACAGATGGCCGGCACAAGCCGAGACAGAACTTTAAACTCGAGGAATTCCTGGAGCTGGTGGTGTCTCCGGAGGTCATGAAGTCCATTCCCCTGCCTCCAATCAGAATGAGCAACAAACTCCAGGCTAGTCCTCCTCAAGGAAGGAGATCCCTCCTGCTCTAATCCCTGTTCTGATCCCCGCTTTCCTCATCTTCTCATCTCCCTGGTCCTAGAGACTGGACCTTTTCCATTCCAACCATGAGGAAAGAGGACTCGGGCAGCCGGCTTATTCCTGGGGAGGGAGTTCCCCAAGCCACTCACCAGACTGCAGGATGATGCCGCTGTCTGTGTCGCTGATCTCATCCTTGCTCTCCATGATGGACATCCGGGGGGGCAGGCGGGGGAGACAGAGTGGAGGAGGGGAACACAGCTCCCAGCCAGGGACTTTAGGTGGCTTGGAGTTTCCCTGGCTTGGGAAAGAACAAAGAGGCCATGTCTGGACTCACCTGGGCCTGCCTAAGGGGCCAGGACCCTTTTTCCAAGCAGAAACTAATTAACAGCAGGATGCTGTGGGGAAAGAGGGGAGTTGGGGGAAGGGGAGAGGAAGGGGAAGGAGAGAAGGTTTAACCCCATGAGTGCCGATACAAACTCTGCTCTACAACTGATATCAATCTCTTAGAAGAGAGGCAAAAGAAAGGGTCCAGCCTATCAACAAATGAGCTCGCTTGACTCATTGTACAGAATGAAATATATATATATATATATTTTTTTTTTGGCCATGGCCAATGTGGGAATCTGTTTTGATCACCCAGGCCTACTGATTACAAAGGTTTGGGTTTTGTTTTTTCTCAGGTGGTAGAGATGAGAAGGAAAAAAAACTTTTTTGTGAAGAAAAAAAATGTAATTTTTTTTAACTCATTAAAAAACTCATTATCTTTTCTGCCTCTAAAATGATATCCTATTTCCCCTAGGTTGCTTCCCTCTAATCTGATGTGTTCATTTTGGTCTGTGTTCTGAGCTCAGACTCTGGGGATGAATGATAATTCTATCATCCCATAATTAAGGATGAAATGATCCTTCTTACCATGCTAAAATCTAACAATATAAACCCTAAAATCACAGACTATCCAAATTAGAGGAGAGCTGAGTGGCCCCTAGGCCAGCCTTTACCCAAAAAGGAAGCCTATTACAATGCAGAATCCAGTGAAAGGAAATCCTCTACTTCCCTAGGTAGTCCGTTCCTCTTATGTTCGTTATTCAATAAGTATTTATTTATTAGGTCCCTACTATTTGCTAGAGATAATAAAGAAATAAAGAAAAGAATCCCTGCTCTCAAGGAGCTCACATTCTAATAGGAGAGACAACATGTAAAAAATGATGCCCATTAGTATGGAGGGGAACCAGGAAAAGCATACTGAAGAAGCTGGGATTTGAGATGAGTCTAGAGAGATGCAGGAGGCTGAGGAGAGGAAGAACAAGTATACCGGGCAATCAGATAAGCAGTGAAAAAAGACAGGAGTTGGTGTGGGAGGAGCAGTAAGAAGGCCAGTATTATCTGACTATTGAGTACAAGAAGGGGAATAAAGTATAACCTTTATATCTCCCAACTGAACCTCCTAGAGCTCTTCTAATTCTCCTAACATACTTCCATAGTCCTCAGTCCTTCCTAGGCTGAAACTGGTCCCCAGGTAAAGGGAATACTCGGCTGTACCTCCATCTGGCACCCCTTCCATGAGATGCTTATTGGGATAGGGAAAGGATCCTTCAGAGACAAGGGTACCAGCCTGTAATCTTTGCTGATGCTGCTGTGGCTTCTTTTACAAGGGAGTACGGAAGAGGTCAGTACAAGCCACCTTTGGGTACGTGCCCCAAGGAACTTGGGCAGAGCCAGGATAAAGTGCCCAATATTACCAAAACCATGGATTGGGATCTCCCGAGTCTGGTTACACATCCAATACAAAATTCAGTGAAGTGGTGAGGGGCAGGAATGAACCTTCCTGAAACTTTGGAAAGACTCAGAAATAGAAGACTATCCCCCTCCCCAGGTCACAGTAAATCCAAGGGGGATACAGTCTAGGATGAGCCTCACTGTAGCCTGGGCTGTACCCCCACCCTAGAATGAGGGTGGGAGGTGGTAGGTGGCCTGTTGTGTAGTCCTAAAAGACAAATCCTGAAAAAGCCAGAGAAAGGGAAGAAAACTTCAGCAACTCACAACTCACACTTTCTCAGCCCTTAGCGCCATGCCTGCAGGACAGCAGGTGTTTAATAAATGCTTGTGGACTTGACTTCTATATCTTTAGGGCTTAGAAAGCACTTTCCTCACAACCCTTGAGAGAAAGGTAGCACAAGTGTTATTCTATCCCATTTTACAGATGAGGAAAAAAACAGATGAAAGGTTGTGACTTCACCCAGCGGTCAGAGGTTAGTTAAATGTCAAAGCCAGGATTTATATCTAGTTCTCTTTGGTCTAGTAAATCCATTATTCTTTTCACTACATCTAAAAAAAATCATAGAATATCTGAGTAAAAAAGGACCTTAAAGGATATTTAATCCAAGGCCCTCATTTTTTAGGTAAAGAAACTCAGGTCCAAAAAAAGGGCAAAGCTTGGCTTGCCTACAATAAGGATTAAAGACCAAGTCTCCAAAGGCCCTCATTCTTTCTACTATAAAATCATAGCTTTTAGAATTGGAAAGGTTTTAGTCCAAGCTCTTAATTTCAAAGATGAGGAAAGTGAGGCTGAGAAGGGAAGTGATTTATCCAAAATCACACAAGGAAATAAGCAGAAGCTGGTATTGAGCTCCCTTCTCTCTCTCTTTAAACCTTCTAGAAAAATCCTTCAGTTGAAAACATTTGGGGACCAGGATTCCCCATTACTATTTTTTGGTATTCTGACCTCTCTTTAGGATTTCAAGATCCTTCAGATGTCACCAGAACACTGTGCATGTCTGTCAGTCAACTTGGAGGGCCCCATAGCCCACTAAGCTTCATAAAACCCCAGAGGGTAAGTCCCCAGTGGGGCTGCCTGAAGGGATGGGGTGGAGCTCCTAGCAGACTGGATCCAGGGCTCAGACACCTCCTTACTGAGTCAGCATCATTGCACAAGAGTCCAAAAGTCCTTCTGAGTTTCTGTCTGGAACCTATCCTGCCTCCTCCGGGGACTTGGGGCTGTAGGGTGGGGGAGAAGGGCCCGCCCCTTCTGCCTTTAGCAGAATAGGTCTTAGGCAAGCTAATAAACAAGCCAGGAGAGAGAGAGAGAGAGAGAGAGAGAGAGAGAGAGAGAGAGAGAGAGAGAGAGAGAGAGAGAGAGAGAGAGAGAGAGAGAG
>NC_058133.1:102314711-102330131 GCF_016433145.1 Gracilinanus agilis | reverse complement strand
GAGGGAGAAAGAAAGGAAGAAAGAGAGAGAGGGAGAAAGAAAGGAAGAAAGAGATTGAGAGAGAGGGAGAGAGAGAGAAAGGGAGAAAGAGATAGAAAGGAGATTGAAAGAGAGAGAGAGAGAGAAGACAGAAACAGACAGAGAGACAGAGGCAGACAAAGGGACAGAAACAGAGAAAGACAGAGAGAGAGGGTATGACAGAGAGGAAAAGAGGGAGTGGTTGAGGTTGATCATTCTGAGTCTGGAGACATCACCAGATGTCAGTGTCTCTTGAATAGTCCCACTCTTTTAACCAAGACCAAAAGCAAGAGAAAAACTATGAGAACAGCACAACCTACCCAGCCAAGGAGGCCATGACTTTCAATAAACTCAAATGGCCCTGCTGATCCAAAGGGTAGACTATGTGGCCAAAATTCTTAACTTTGCAAAGGGAGAATAGATGGCGTCCCCACCAATGGACTATAAGGGATATCAGCAAAAAGGTTTCTCCAGGGCCTGTGTAAACAAAGGCAGCTAGTATATATACCTTTGCTATCTCAGATTTCCTTGTTTGCCAGGAACTAGGTAACTGGGGCTGGGAAGGAACTCGCTGCTCTCCAGTCCTTCCAAAATATTCACCTCTAGTTTTGGTCTCCTGGTCTCTGTGGGGCACAAGGATGATCACAGATCAAATACCTATTGATAGTTCTAGAACTGGAAAACATCTCAGAGCCCGTCTACTCCAAGCCTCTTAATTCTGAAGATGAGAAAACCGATGGTTCAGGCAGAGTAACTCATCTGCCCAATGTCAGTCTATTCACCCCCAAGCGTAGTACATGCCAGCCACTGTGCTAGGCACTTGGGACACAAAGACAGAAAAGGAAACAGTCCCTGCCTGCAAGGAGCTTACATTCTCTAGGTCACAGGTGGTAAGTGGGAGAGGGACGATCTGAAGCCAGGTCCTCAGCTCCCAAGTGTGGTGCCCTCCCTGCACATTTGATCTCACTCCCCCAATCTTCTCTGACCCAAATTCCAAGAAGGCAGTTACCAGGCCAGAACTGGGCAGCTAGTCACAAACCCCATCCACCTACTCAATGTTTCACTTTGGAAAGGAAAGAGGAGAAGAATGGGAAAAAGGCAGAGGAGGCCCACTCATTAGTAAAAATCACTAATTAATTGCACACTTCCAACTCAGCGCTCCTGAGGACGTCAAAGTTGTGACTCCACCTCGCATCTCTCCCTCCTCCCTCCACATCTGCCTCTTTGCCTTCCTCAGAGACAAGAGGGGGCAGTGATGGAGATGAAAGAATAGAACTGAAGAGTCCAATTCCCAGGCCGAAGCCATAAATCTGCTTTTCAGCCCCCCCCCCCCCCACCTGTGTGTCCGGCTCCTTGAACTCTCCACGGTTCAGTTTCTCCTGCTCTTCTTTGTCCTACACCTTTGGATATTCAAGTAGTTATAGGAACCCTGGGCAATCTGCATTTGTCCAAATCTGATACTGGGGCCCATAGCAGCACACGGTGGGGTGTGTGGCATGGTGGAGCACACTCCTATTAATGTAGGAGTTAGGAATCTTGGATTGGAGTCTGAGCGCTTTTTTTTTTAAACCCTTACCTTTTGTCTTAGAATCAATAGTCAATAATGATTCCAAGGCAGAAGAGTGGTAAGGGCTAGTCAATGGGGGTTAAGTGACTTGCCCAGGGTCACACAGCTAGGAAGTATCTGAGGCCAGATTTGAACCTAGGATTTCCCATCTCCAGGCCATCCACAGGGCAGCCCAGCTGAGCTCTTCTTGACAATTCACTTCATCTGTAGGACTCAGTTTCCTTATCTGTAAAATGAGGGAGTTAGCCTAGATTGTCTTCTTTTTCGCTCTGACACTAAATTTTATTCCTTCTTAAATGAAACAATCAACAAGCATTTATTAAACATACTACTAAGTTCTGGAGAGACAAAAACAAAGGGAAAACCAATATTACTGTCCTCAAGGAACTTTACATTCCAAAAGAGGCATGGAAGATCCAGGGAGGTAGGGCCTGTTGCTTTTTCTTAGATAGTCACAAGGCAGAAGGGGGAACAGAAGATATTATTCCCATCTTCTGTTTACGTGGCATTTTGGTAAAAAGTTCAAATTTGAAAGACTTTCTAAAATATGTGAAAACACTTTTTTCACTTCTCATCTTAAGAAAAAGTATGTGGAAGGGGGTAGCTAAGTGGCACAGTGGACAGAGAAACAGACCTGGAAGTCTTGGATTCCAATCTAGCCTCTGATACTTTCTAGCTATGTGACCCTGGGAATGTCTCTTAGCCCCAATTGCCTTGATACTCTTCTGTTTTAGAATTGATACTAAGACAGAGGGTAAGGGTTTAAAAAAAAAAAAAGAAAAAAGTAAAAGGCAATTCATCTATATTTATCCCAGAATGGGAGTGGGGGAAAAGCAATGTAAATAGCTAAATGTATTAATCAGAAAACCAGTTTACTTTTTGCGACTTTTATAGAAGGTTGTTGAAAAGAAAAAAAAATTTAATTAAATAACAGATTATCTCTTTCTATCAACATCTGGCCTCTAATTCTATACTGGACCGTAGTCACCAGGGACCATCCACAGTCACCTCCTAGTTCAGTTCATTTTGTGGTTTGGGGCATCTCAAAATAGGGGCTACCTTCTAGGGAAATCTCATTGGATAACACCTTTTTAGATGACTTATTGCTCCATCCCCCCAAATTCTTGAGTCCCTTTCCAACTCTTCCCAATCCTTAAGTTCCAGCTACTCCCACTGTTTGCTGGTATTTTCTTCCGGGGGGGGGGGGGGAACACTCTATCTGACCGTCATCTGTTACTTGATATAGAACAGTGACAAAGAGGAGAAAGAGGGGGAAAACTCTTAAACTAAGCCATCCAGGGGCTTCTTTCCTGCTCCCCGCACTCCCCCAATCATAAAAAAAAAAAAAAAAACATGTATTCATTCCTCAACCTCTGGTCCACTTGTCTCCCAACTTCTCACCCAGAGGAGGAGTTTTGCCTTTTCACTTAGGGAAACTGAGGCGCAGAATACAACAGGGATTAAACCAAGATGGTCTCACTCTTCACTGTGCCCAACATGCCACACTCGCGTCCTATGCCCTCTGCCTCGAGCTCTCTTCTATGAATTTACTTGTCTCCCCACCCATAAAAACCACTGGGTTAGTATTTCTAGCCCCTGCCCTTACCTGCTCTTCCGATGCCGTGATCCAGGAACTAGGGAAGAAAACCAGCCTCTTCCCGCCGAAACCCAAGTCCAGGAAATGAAGGGGGTATGAGTGCCGATCCTGCTTCTCCCAAGCTAAAGGCTTGCCATTCTGTTCCTGCTCTGGCTTTCCCTCCCTCCCTCCCTCCCTCCCTCCCTCTCCCCTCCTCTACTGGGCTAGGAGAACCAGGTTACTTACTTGTTATGACTTGAGTCAGAGGGGAGGAGCAGGTGAGCAACTCCTTCCCTGAACTAATCCTGTGGCAGCTCGGTTCCTAGGGCCTCTGGACTTCCGGGGAAAGGGGGTTGGGGGGAAGACAGGTCTCATCTGTAGGGGAGCCCCCAAGCAGAAAACAGTTGGGCTTTTTACCCCAGGTGGCCCACGGGGCCATGGCTTTCCTGGATCAGGCTATTGTTCTAATTCTAGACTATTTGCCTTTTTGGAAAGTGGAGAGTGAAGCTCTCAGGATTGGAGGGGGATGGGGAAGGCTCAATTCTGAATAAGTAAGCCAGAGGGCTCACTAGAAGAGAGGGGTTATTTTCCCCTTACCCAGAAGAAAACGAAGACGAAGGAGTGGAGCTAATTATTAATAATAATAATAAACATCTATAGAGCACTTTAAGATTACGGAAGCATTTTAAACACATGGCCTCAATTGATCCTCAAATCCTGAATCTCATAACCAAAGCAAGGTCATGAATCCAGGAATTCCCCAGAGAACAAAACCAGCAGTGACTGGCAGAAATTGCAGCAAGGAAAATTTAGGCTTGATTGATAGAAGGGAAAAACTTGAGAGCTCTGAAAAAGTGGGATGGGTTGTCTCTCCAGAGACAAAGCTGGAATTCTTTTTCGGATATGGATTAGATCAGACTGAAATCCATCCCAACTATGAAATTCTGTGATTCTGAGTCCTGGCCCCCCAATTCCCTATGGAGGTCCCTAGGGTTAAGGCAGGAAGGAACTTTTCCTCCTCCTATTACAAAAACCAAACTTGAGTTCAGTAAGACTGGAGGTTTGTCCCTTAAGAGAGATTAATTCACATCCTTCCAAGACTGCCTCATAAAATAAGAGGGGACCAAGGACTTTAATGGGCATCAATCCCTAGAGAAAAGAAGAAAGGAGGTTCCTCTGCTCATTCTTGCTCTCCCTCTCCCTTTCTCTCCCTCTTCCTTTCTCTCTCTCCCTCTCTTCCCCCTCTCTCCCTCCCCCCCCCCACACAAACACACACCACCCATGCAAAAAACATATGGACATCTACTTTCCCGGCCAAATCTATTTGGGATCCTACTCATTTCCCAGATGAGGGAAAGCCAGGCTCTTGAAAAATCCCACCCCATTCTAAATCACTCCCTCTCTATTCCAAGAAACAGAGAGACCTCCCCTTTGTACTACACAATTCAGAAGTGGAAGCTAGGAAAAGTTCACTTATCCTCTGCCTCAAACCTTTCTATCTAGGACTGAAAGAGGAACAATCTAAGAACACACATAAGAAGTTGTTGAATAATATTGCTTGGAGAAACCCTAGAAATTATGTCAACACAATACTTGGCACACAGTAAGTGCTCTATAAATGCTTATTCCCTTCCCATCACATCTACTCAGAAACCTCCAGTGACTTCCCATTGCCTTCTGAATAAAACATAAATTCTTAATCCTGGCATTAGAGGCCCTTGATAATATGATTCTAACTTATCTCCCCAGCCTAATTGAATACTACTCCCCTGCACATACTCTGATCCTGCCAAACTGGACTACTTGTTATTTATCATACTTGCCCCAACTCTCTTATCTCAATGTCTTTGTTTCCAGTCTTCACACCTGGAATGGACTCCTCCACATCTCCCAGTTTAAGTCTCTCCATTTCTTCCCATTCCAAGTCAGCTGCCTCATCCTCCTTTAACACTTTTTTTGGCAACTTTCCCAAGGGCAAGTGCTCTCTCCCATCCCCAATTTTCTCATAAGTTTGCCTGGATCTACTTCCTTCGCATATATTTTGTTCTCCTGATTCATATCATAGTTATTTTGGTAAATATTTCTCATCCCCACCTCCCAGCCCCTTTAGACTATAAGCTAATTGAGGGGAGGACCTATGCTTTAGCTAAATTCTGTATTACTCCCAGTAATCCCTCAACAGTGGTGAGCACCCATGGGGGCAACTGATAATCACCCAATAAGAATGATTGTTTTTTGGTATCTCTGGTACCTAGAACAGCACCTTGGGAAGACCTAGACCTAGGCTTTCATTCAATAAGGAACACTCCGAGTGCAGATACACAAGAATTACCTGGATCACTGAGAGAACCTACTAGCCCACAGTCACAGATAGAGGTCTTCTTGACTCCAAGACTCCTCCATGGTGTAGGAGGGTGTCAGGATATGGGAAGTTATGTCAGGATATGAATCCTGTCCCTGACACTAGCTAAGAGATGATTTAACTCTCTGGATCTCTTTCCTCATAATGAAATGTGGATCATAATAGTCATATCAACTACCTCACAAGGCTGTTGGGGCAAAGTATTTTGTAAACCTTCAAGTGCTACAGGAGGGTAAAATGAAGGTTGATGATGGATCTAATATCCCCATTTTACAGGGGGCGGAAACAACCCCAAGGATAAAATATAGAATGCTTTAGACCAGGCACCAGTTGTTCTCCTAAGTGTTTTCATCCTGCCCTTCAGTATTCCCAAAGCTTCTCGAGCAGAAAACTCCAGTAAAACACCAGGAGCAAGTTCCAATCTTCTCTGTAGAGGATTCAAGTCCTGGTAGCTGGGTTTTGGATGCAGTTCCCTGTCCCACCCCTAACTCAGCTCTAGGCCAGTTTCTGTGTTTCCCAAACCCCTCTTTCTCCTCTCCTCTCCTCTGCTTTCTCAGAACCTGACCTCTCCCATTTCCCCCTCCCTCCTTGCACCTAGCCTGCTCACTCACATTCCTTACCCACACCCACTCTCCAAACAATACCCTCCCCGAGGCCTTTCCAGCTGACCACCAGATTCTTCCCTCCACAGCTGACCTCAGGGTTGCTGCAGAGGGGCCCAGGCAGGGAAAATCCCCTCTCTTCCCCCAACCTTCTCTTATTGAGAGCCTGAATAGAGCACAGCAATCCTTAGGGACAAGTTTCCTAAGAAGGAGGGAAGCACCCTCTTCCTCCCCAAATCTGCCAGGAAGACCAGCGAAGCCAGAGCTGAAAGCATGGACTAGGAATAACTGGAACTTCCTACACCTCTTGAACATAATAAATGATCCATCAAGGGGAGGCAAGTGCACCCTCTACCATATTGAATGCTAATCTGGTTCTAACTGTACTCCTGGAATTCTGGTTTACTTAAATACTCCTTTCACAACACTTCTTTTCCCTCTGGGGGGAAATAACAGAATCCAGATTTGTTAGGGAAGTATGTGTTGGGGAGGTGAGCGAAGATTGTCGGGTTGAAAAAAGGGGACAAAGAAACCAAACCTGATAGGAGGGACTCTGAGTGGGCCTGGGTAGTTCTGGAAGACCCCTTGAATTTGATTTACTGTTCAGCAAAGGGCAGTATCTGCCAGACAATGGATTTGGTAAGCCCAGTCTAGATTTGTCCAACTCAACTTTCTATCCATGTCATTCTCCCATGGTATGAACTGAATGAATCAAACTCAAAAAAAAAAAAAAAAGGCTCTTCCTTGTACTTTCTTAAAGATGCCACAGAAATTGCTTCTTATTCTAGAGGGTGAGGGTTTAGCTGGTCTAGTGGACTACAGGCTTAGTGAGGGCAGAGAGTCTTTGTATCATCCAAAGTAACGGATATTTCATTCATCTGTTCATTCATTCATTCCCGGGATCAGACAGATCAAGTAGGGATCAGAAAAAAGAGGGAAGAGAAATAGCCCGAGCCAATTAAGAACTGCCCTCATACGTTCACTTTTCTGCTTCCAGCCCTCCCTCGGCCCCCATCCCCTACCCTTAAAAATCCGGGCAGGCCACCTACCTTGGAAAGGGTGCTGGTATGTTTGAATGTGTGTATGCAGGGGCAGGGCAGGGGAACAACACGGACGCGTGCTTAGAGTGTAGTGTGTACCGAAGTCAGACCTCGCTCCACCTTCTTTAAAGAGCCCTTTTGTTCTGCTCCCCAATTCCCGCCCCGCACCCCAGCCTTAGCTTCATGCAGGTTCCCTACTCCACTTCTCCCTCAGCCCCGGATCTGGGGCCTCCAAAGTTTGTGTCTTTTGTTTGACTGTTTTCTGGTTCTCCCGAGTTCGGAGGTGAAGGCAATTTAAGAAAGTTGGGGCTGGGGGGAGTGAGGAAAGAGAAAAGTGGGTGCTGCGGAGGGATAAGGAAGGAGAAAGGAGAAGAGTGGTGGGGAAGAGAGACACAGACACAGACAGAAACAGACAGAGACAGGAACGACAGAGAGGGAAAGACAGACAGAGAGAGAGGGATTGTTATAGTTACAGAGTTACAGGACTGGAGAATGAGATAGGTAGAAGTGTGTGTGTGTGTGTGTGTGTCGGGGCAGTGGGAACAGGGAACAGTAGGAATCAGCATGCTTGGTTGGGAGTTCCGCATCATCATCATCATCATCACCACCACCACCACCCCGCCCCCCAACTCCTCTGGCCAACATCCCCCAGCCTCCGCGCCTCCGAGCTGGTTTTACCAGTGCCCCGCCCCTATGCCGCCCCACCATCCGGTCCGTATCCCCGCCGGGACCCCGTTCTGGTCCCCTGCCCTCACCTGCCGGTCGAGTGGCTGCCTGCTTCCTTGTCCTCTCCACACTCTCCCTCCGAAGTCCGGGAACCCGCCTCCTAGACCATCGTTCCTTTCCCGGAAGGCGTCTGCCCCAGCTTCTCGCTCAGCAGAGGGATTGCACTTAACTCCAGCATTTGCTGCTGCATCCCAAATGTTAAAGACCCCAAGACATCTGTCCCCTGGGGCATACCAAGGCCCAGAGGGAAAGAGGGGAGGGTTCGGAAGGAAGCTCAGGAATCTAGGTGCTTGGTGGGGGGACCAGGAGCCTGGGCTGGGGTCGAAGAGTTCTAGCCCGGGCGACGACCCTGTAGGCCAGAGGATCGTGGGGTTGGGAACCTCTCTTCGCCCCCGATTTGAGCCGGTGGGGTGACCTTCCCACCCCCTGTCTCTGCCCAGATTTCCTGGGCCCCAGCCTCAGAGAGCGCCTTTGATCCGGGAAGCGCCTGGCCCACTGCCGTTTTCATTCCATCAGACCCCAGGGTGCGAGAATGAAAGCAAAAGCTCAGGCACCCCGGGCCCCTTCCTCCACGTTCCTTTCCCCTCAGTTCCACCCCTCCCCCTTCCTCCAAGCAAGATTTCTGAATCGTGGCTGTGGGCTCTTAGAGGGCAAAGACTGCCTTTTACCTTTCTTTGTATCGCCAGGGCTTAACTGTGTGCCTGTCACCCAGTGGGTGCTTAATCGATGAATGACTGATTTCCTTCTTTTGGGGACCAGCCAGGATGGTAGCTTGGTGCCTCCCCAAGTCTGAGGTCTGCTTCCACCTGGGAAGAATTGACCTGTAAGCGCATCTCATTCCCCAAGGGATGAGGACTGCGTGCTATAATGAAAGGAAGCATTTGGTTTGGAGTTGAAAAAAAAAAAAAAACCTGGATTCAAATCCCATCTCTGCTATTTACTACTTATGTGCCCTTGGTGCAAATCTCTCAACCATCCAGAGCCTCGGGTCCCATTATCTGTAAAAAAATTACTTTTCCATGCAGTGACACTGGCCTGGATGTTCCATGAACAAGATAGACCATCTCTAGGCTCCAGGCATTTTCTGTTCCCCAAGCCTGGAACACTCTCCCTCCTCCTCTGAGCTCTCAGGCATCCTTTAAGCCCCAACTAAAATCCCATCTTCTCCAGGAAGCCTCTCTCTACCCCTCTTCATTCTAATGCCTTCTCTCTCTTAGTTATTTCCTATTTACCCTGTAGATAGTTTACTTTAAATAGATTTATTTGAATGTTGTTTCTTCCCCCCTTTAGATCGTAAACTCCTTGAGGGCAGAACTGTTTTTTGCCTTTTTTGGACCACCAGTGTGCTCAGCTCCATGCCTGGCACATAGTAGGCATTTAATAAATGTTTATTGAAATGAATTAAATGTCAGGGTTCAGATTCAGTGACTTTTGTGGTCCCTTGCAGCTCTACCTATGGCTTAGGGAAATAGCTTAGGGAACAAAGGACAAATCTCATTCTCCCAACCTTGGGAAGGTGAAACATGTACCTGGATGAAGACATTATATTTCAGAGGTTCTAACTCCCCACCAGAAAAATCAGCCTTGACACCCACCACTCCCTCCTCCAGAAAGGACTGGAGAGGAAATGAACAAAGGAGAGAGACACATAGGTAGTTGAGAGAACACAAGTCTCCTTACTCTTCAGGGAGTGGGGAAAAGAAAAGCAAAGGAAATTGCCTGAAGACTGGCATTTTGGGGGCATGCCTGACCTGTTTTGGGGATGTTGCCCCCATCATTCCCTTCCTCCTCACTGTCTTCCTTAAGCACACCCCTCCCCAAGTGCTGTGCTTTATAGAAAGTCCCTTAGTTGTCCCAGTATTTGTTCCAGGCTGCCCAACTTTCCATTTTTTGCCCCTGTTCTAGCTAGAGAGGGAACTTCCTGGCTATTTTCTCGACCACCTGATTTACTACAAAACCTAGCCAGGAAGGGGAAGGTGAGCTTCAGCCTGAGAGGAGCCAGACAATGACCTGTCTCTGCCCTATGGCAAGACATCTTCTGAAACCCCAAAATGAATCATACCTCTACCAGCAACATTTCCTCCCTAGACCGCATCCTGAAGAACTGGGGGGCAAGGCAGCAGGTCAGAGTAGTGGTAGTTGGTATTGCCAGGGAGCAATCAGAATTCCCCTCAGCCTCTCTCATTCTGCTCTCAACCAACCTTGAAGACTGGCCTGGGATAGGGCTCAGGGAGCAGTGCCAGGTTAGCTGCTGTGACAGGTGAGTGACAGAGCTCTTTTTTCAGTCTTGATGGACTTCCATCAAGACAAAAGCCTATCATCTAAGCTGGATCCAAGAATAAGAAGCATGAGCGAGGTTTGGGGGAGGGAGCGTCAAAGGCAAGGAAAGGACCTAGGACACCTGTGAAACTGAGTAACAGAAGAAAGGAAGATGGCAGCCTCATAGCCATGGTTAGTGTACATCTTTCCTTCCTTCCTTTCCATCTTTCTGTCTTTTTCTTTCTCTCTCTCCTCTCTTTCTTTTTTAAACTTCTTCTTCTTCTTCTTCTTCTTCTTCTTCTTCTTCTTCTTCTTCTTCTTCTTCTTCTTCTTCTTCTTCTTCTTCTTCTTCTTCTTCTTCTTCTTCTTCTTTTCTCTCTCTCTCTCTCTCTCTCTCTCTCTCAAAACTTTCTTAAACTTTTCTTGAAACTATTCTAAGACAGAAGAATGGCAAAGGCTAGGCAAGTGGGGTTAAGTGACTTGCCCAGGGTCAAATAGCTAGGAAGTGTCTACGACCAGATTTAGACCCAGGTCCTCAAAATTCTAGGTCTGGCACTCTATCTACTATGCCACCTAATTGATCCCTGTTTTGTGTATTTCTGAAGGGAAATACATCTGTAAAATAGGAGGTTCAGAACAGATGACCCCTAAAGACCCTTTCAGTTATATAAATTGATGGTCCTTTGACTCCAGAGACAAGATTCTTTGTCCTACCACCCTGATGCTTCTTCAGAGGCACTTTACCCAGAGAAGTAAAGAGCCCAAGCTACCAAGCAGAATTTCCTGGGGATCTAGAAGTCTCTCTTCTTCCATTCCTTCTGCCTTCCATTTTCCTATCCTTCCTCAGTCTCATTCTCCTCTGGTTTATACCTCGCTGAATCTCTATCCTCTCTCCTTTACTCCCTATTTTCATCTTCATTTGTCCCACTTATAATTTTCCCATTTTATTTATTTTTTTGCATTGTTTTCTGGGACCACAGAAAACATTCTGGTACCTGGACAAACACCATCCATCCCTCTGTCTCTGTCTCTGTGTGTCTTTCTGTCTCTATCTAATCTTCAATCTCCGATATCAGTTTGCCCTTTGGGCCACCAGGTGGCACCATTTGCCAAGAGAACCTTCATGTCATATTCTCTGCATACCCGCCCCCCAACCCAGACCCCACCACCCCTATCCCAGAAGGTCCCTTAATGACTTGTCTTCTAGTTCAAACGCTGGGTGAATAGAAATAGGACTCTCTAGAGAAAACCTCCTTTTGCATCTAAGTTTGATGGACAGAAGACTCCCCCAAAACCTAGATCCCTCTAATTTGAGCCCCTACTCAATAATTTTCTTTTATCTTTATTTATTTTTAAATCCTTGTCTTCCATCTTAGAACCAATACTGTGTATCGGTTTCCAATTCAGAAGAGTGGTAAGGGCTTGGCAAACAGGAGTTAAGTGACAAGCTGCCCCTGAATTTGTCTTTAAAAGTTGATTTGAGGGGGCAGCTAGATGGCTCAGTGTACTAAGAGCCAGGTCCTGGGTTCGGATTTGAACTCAGACAATTCCTAACTGTGTGACCCTGGGCAAATCACTTAACCCCCATTGCCTAGCCCTTACCACTCTTCTGCCTTGGAACCAATACACAGTATCAATTCTAAGACGGAAGGTTGGTATTTTTTTGTTTTTAATTGATTTGAGGAATAGTTTTGTGATTTTTGGCTCCAGCACAAAATTGCTCTCTGAGGAAGGAGAGAAGGAATGGGTAGTTGATAGGATAATGGATCCAGAGTTAGAAAAAGCTGAGTTCAAATTTGGCCACAGACAATTAGCAGTATGATTCTGGGCAAATCACTTGGCCTCTCTCTCCTTGGATTGCGCACCTTTAAAATGGGCATAATAATAATAGCATATCCCTCCCACCATTGTGGTGGGAATAAAAATAGATAATATCTGTAAAGCACTTTGCAAACTTAATAGCACTAAGTAAATGCTGGCAGTCAATTATTAGTTTAGCTCCAGTCTGGATTCCAGTCACAGATAACCTTGATCTGCAAATGCAGGTCTTCAAAGGGATTCAAGATAATGTTAAAGATTGACCTATTGACACTTTGCTTCCTTCCTGAGTTGGGTAAGTGTTTGTAGTGATTAGAAGCAGTTGCATTTTTAGAAGGTCTGGGTGTACCACTTTATAAGGGCAGATTTAGTTATTGCAGGGGAAATGCCACCAAGTTTGTTCCAGACGTAGGGTGGTGGCTTACAAAAAAGTAGGAAATCCTGAGGATTTAAGCAATGATGGATTGTAGAACTAGAAGCTAGAGGGGGACTTTTAAGGTATTGGAGTCGAAACCTTTTATTTTATAGATGAGGAAAGGGAAAGTCAAAGAGCTCAAATGATTTGTCCAGGGTCCAACAGGTAGTAATTGACATTCAAAAATGAAATTTGAGCCCAGGTCCCCTGACACCAAAATTGATGTTCTTTTAATAGTATCTGTTTCTGGGATAGCCAGGCAGCTCAGTGGATAAAGAACCACATCAGAAGACCAGAGGTCCTTCGTTCAAATTTGACCTCAGATACTTCCTAGCTAGGTGACCCTGGGCAAGTCACTTGACCCCCATTGCCTAGCCCTTACCACTCTTCTGTCTTGGAACTGATACTCAATATTGGTTCTAAGACAAAAAGTGAGGGTTTAAAAAAAAAATTAGTATCTACTTTCTGGTATCTCCTAGTTTTTAGCTTTAGAGGCAGTGCAGAACCAGGAAATAATTTGACCTTGGTTACTAGCAGAAAAGCAACTCAATGTATGTACGTCCTATTCTTTTACCGATTTATTCTCCCTCAGAGGGTGAATATCTATAGTCTGGTATGAAAATCTCCTAAAACATAGCGATAAAGGAAAAATGTTCTATCACTGAATTATTTCCCCTACCCAATGAGAAAAGAGGGGAAACCTGTAGGAAGGAAGTCACTTTTCAATTTGGGAAAAGGTTTCTGATTTTTTAAAATGATAATAACAATGGACACCTTTTTTTATTCAGCCATTTCAGTCACTTCCTATTCTTTGTGACTCCATTTGGGATTTTCTTGGCAGAAATTGTGGGGTGGTTTTCCATTTCCTTCTCGGGCTCATTTTATAGATAAGGAAAGGGAGACAAAACAGAATGAAATAACTTGCCCAAGGTTACACAGATAGTAAGTGTCTGAAGCTAGGTTTGATTACTTTATTTATTTTATTGGACAATTTTGATTTATTTTGTTGACTATTTTATGTATTTTAACCCTTACCTTCTTAGAATCAATACTAAAGATTGGTAAAGGCTAGGCAAGGTCACACAGCCAGCAAGTATCTACCCAGGACCTCCCATCTCTAGGTCTGGCTTTCTATCCACTGAGCTACCTAGCTGCCCATCCGTTTCTCATTATTGATACTATAGGAGTGTTGTTTTTGTTTGTTTGTTTTTGTTTTTAAACCCTTACCTTCTGTCTTGGAATCAGTACTGTGTATCGCTTTTAAAGCAGAAGAGCAGTAAGGATTAGGCTAGGGGTCGGCAAGGTATGGCTCTTTCTGCAGGAGCCATAAAGTCCATTTTTTTTTTCAGGCGCTGTTACAGGAGCGCACTGTGAGCACTATAGGGCTCCCACGAAATTACATTTTAAAAAATGTGGCGTTTGTGGCTCTCATGGCCAAAAAGGTTGCCGACCCCTGGATTAGGCAATGGGGGTTAAGTGACTTGCCCAGGACCACACAGCTGGGAAGTGTCTGAGATCATATTTGAACCCAGGACCTCCTATCTCTAGGTCTGGCTCTCAATCCACTGAGCTACCCAGCTGCCCCTATAAGAGTTTTTTGATGATAATAATAGCATTTTACAATTTATCAGAGAACCACCTGGTGGAGTATAAAGTAGGCTTACTATCCCCTGCCCCACCCATTACACAGCTGGGGAAATTGAATCCATTTGCCCAAGCGCAGGGTGAGTTCCGGTCGTACCAGGCACTCCCACGGCCACCATTTTGGTAGCTCAGTCCTGAACTGGGAACCTACTACATGGTACAACAGAAAGAGCATTAACATTAGAGGACCTAGCCTCACTTCTCTTACCATCTTGTGACTTGGGATGACTGCCCCCAGCCTTAGTTTACAGATCTGTCAAATGGGAAGGTGGTACTAGATGGTCTTTGGATCCCCGCCAGATCAAGATCTGGTATGCTGGGACCTGGGAGGCAGAAGAAGGAAACTACAGAACGTAAGAAACATCACCCTAGCAGAGAACTGGCCAGGAGGAGGGTGGCTGCCTCAGCAGGTTTTTCTAGGGAACGCTAAGTGAAGCTCTTCCTTCAGATGGGAAAGCGTGCAGGAGGCGCCTCCAGCGGACCCTTCGGCCCAGGGAAGGACCTGTCCGGTGAGGGCGGATTCTCCTTTTCAATGCGAGTATTCACTCCCGGGAAATGGCAAATGCTACAAATTAAGGCTAGACTTATAGATTTGTGACCGCCTAGACTTGCAGGGAAGGAGAAAAGGGAAGTGCCTCCAGGGTATGTTTCCCACCCCAGTCCCACTCTCCTCATTCAGCCCATAGTTAAAACATCTCTCCGCACCACACCAAGCTTCTCGGTTGCACCACACCAAGCTTCTCGGTTTCGGTGAAAAGTCCTTGGAAAGAAAGACTTCCAGAAGTCTTTCCCTATCATTGAAGAAGCTCTTCCACACCCCTGGGCTTGGGAGGGAGGAGGGGAAATGGTGTTAACATCTCCATCCTTTCCCCACCTCTTCCCCCAAGCAAAGACTAACAAAAATGGGGGTGGGGGGGGGGCGGGGAGGAACAACTTGTTTTCGGGCTACCAAATTCCATTTCCTGTGGTTAAGCAGTAAAAGGTTCTAAAAGACCAACCCACAGCAGCGCTAGCAGCTGCCCCTGGCATGGTTGAAAAAACAAACCAGCCCCTCCAGCTTTTCAGTTTCTCTTAAAGTGACCAAACTGAGGGGAAAGGAAAAGGTCAGAGTGAGAAGGGCCGCAGGCTTGATGTGAGGCTAAGATGTTTCCTACATCATTTGGGATATTCTAGCAGCCCACTTATGTGTTACCTCTGAGCACCAAACTCTGAGTTTCTTTCTCCCACCCTCACTGAGAAACAAAACAAAACAAAAAATCAATACCTAAGAGATTCCATTTTCAAATTATTCTTTTTCTTTCTTCCTTCCTTCCTTCCTTTCTCTTTCTTTCTTTCTTTCTTTCTTTCTTTCTTTCTTTCTTTCTTTCTTTCTTTCTTTCTTTCTTTCTTTCTT
>NC_058133.1:102140149-102314028 GCF_016433145.1 Gracilinanus agilis | reverse complement strand
CATATTTATAAAATTCTAAAAACATTATGTTAAGAAAATGGCTCATTTTTAAGCCCTTCATCTGGAGATCTCACTTCTAGCCATATACTCAAAGGAAATCAAAGACAAGAAGGTCCCATAACAGACCAAAATATTCATAGCAAAACTTTTGTATTAGCAAAGAACTAGAAACAGTATAAGATAACCATTACCTGGGGAATGGCTAAGCAAATTGTACTACATGATGATAATGAAATATTACTACACTCTAAAAGATTAATGATACAGAAAAGTATAGGAAGACTTATATGAACATGTATAAAGTATACTAAGCAGAACCAAGAAAATGACATAGGTAATGACTAAGAATAATATACAATAAATAGAACAATAAAAAGTAGAAACAATACTTTATATTTATAATTGTCAAATTTGACCTCAAAGAATAGAGGATAAAATGTACCTCCTTCCCTTCTTTACAGTGGCTAAGAATCATGAGTTTGCAGTACTGTATTCCATCTTAATCCAATCACATATTGATAAGTTTTGTGAATTTATTTGCTGTTATTGTTGTTACTTTTTATTATAAAGGATAGTGACCTAAAAGGGGAATATATGTTGATATATATGTTGATATCAGTAATGAAAATATATAATAATACTTTAAAAGGAAAAATGTAAAATTAAGTTTAAAAAATTTGTAGCTTTAATCAACTTGATTATTGATTCAATTTTCTGTTTTACTTTGCCAATATAGACCTAGCCCTTTTTCATTCACCTTGTTTATAAATTGATAAAATGTGCTCAACAATGCCTACCATGTAAATTAGTTAGAAGAACCTAAGGTTAATTATTAAAAAGGAAAATGAAAGATATTAATATACAGATGTTAAATAGAATTAAATAAATTTTCTTTGTGGTGATACAAAACTAGTATATCCAGACGTAAGATTATTTACCACCAAGTTATATTTCCCCCCAATATTTAGACTTTGTGCCCTATTTAACAAAGTTATATTGTAAAATAATGACATTAAGACATGATTTACTTTTTGTGAAAAACAACTAGACTAGATACTTTATTAGGAATACTAGAATTCAATAATGAAATACAGAGAATGGAGAAGAAATGCATAATTATCGCGGTTGACAATAGGAAGCAAATTAGGTATCTCTAATTCATTTTGGTGTTTTAGAGGACTGCTTCCCCTCTTTCTATATCTTATATAACTCTGACCTTTTTCAGGTTCACTTACAATTCTGAAATATTCAAATCTGACTTATCGGTACTTCATTGTTTGAAAGATGTATGATTTAATCAGTTTGATTATTCCTTCCATCTACAAAAATCAAAACTACTCTCTGCCTTAATAAGGACTGTAGGTATTAATATAATTGAAAAAATAACAGCAATGATATATCACTTTAAAATTTATAAAATGTTTTACAAACATTGTCTCATTTTATCTTCATAACAATGCTGGGAGCTATAAAATATTCATATTTTACTAAGCTTAAATGGTTAGGTGACTTGCCCAGGGTCACACCGCTAGCAGCTATCTGAGGCATAATTTGAACTCAGGACTTCCTGACTCCAGGTCCAACACTATTGTACTACTACACTGCCAGAAAAATAAGCACCTGTTGGAAAAAAAAATAAAACTCTCATCAGGTAGCCTACCTTTCATTGAAAAGCCTCTAACTGAGGTTGCTGCTGGCACAATAATCTCCAAGCCCATCAGTTTATACTCTGCTTGCATAGCCTTTGAGAACTAAAGCCCAAATTTGGATGCACTTGGACATACCACAACTCACTTGCAGTCTGCCATTTTCGATTTGAATGACTAGGAATAAGAGAAAATCAAAGAGTATTAAAGGGAAAGAGAGGGCTACCAGAGTAGAAGAACTTTTTTCAAGGGGTTTTCACACATTCAGAAGTTAAAGAGGAAAATAGGGGAAATCCCCAAAGTAATTAAAATGTACTGTCCTCTTTGTTTGTTAGTCAGAGTACAATGAAAAGAACACTGGAATGAGAAAAAGAAGATACTAAGTATTCTTCAAGTTGTGTCTATAACTAGATATGTGACCCTGAGAAAGTTACTTGCCTTAATCTGTCTCAGTTTACTTTATCTAAAAAACAAAGAGATTGGACTAGCTAATTTCTAAAATCCCTTCTAGGCAATTAGGTGGAGCAGTATGGATCCAGCATCAGTCACTTACTAGCTATGTGATCCTGGGCAAGTCACTTTACCTGTTCACCTCAGTTTCCTCATCTATAAAATGAGCTGGAGAAGGAAATGGAAAACTACTCCAGTATCTCTGCCAAAAAAAAAACCCAAATGGGGTAATGAGGAGTCAGACACAACTGAACAATAATTGACCAACAACCAAGCCCCTTTCTCAATTCTAATGTTCTATGATTGTATCCTTTTTTCATTTTATTTATTATATTTCTGTTGTATCTACTCACCAGCATGCTAGCATTCAAAAGTAATTGATGAGCTTCCTCAAGAACCTAACTTAGAATACAAAGAATCTGGCATCTGATGTAGAAATTAGTTTTATTAAATTTCAAAGAGAATTCCAGTTCATAAAACTAATGTTGCTACTCCAGTGCTAAAGTGAACCAAATTAGTAGTCTGGAAAAAAAAACCAGAAATGGCTAACCAAGGAAAAAAAGTGAAGCAAAACTTCATTTTCATTTTATTCTGTTATTGGCCATTGCTCTGCCCTGCCCAGCAATTTGATTTCCCATCAACTGTCAGCAAAATGTCTTTCCATTTGCCCTGAGTCATTACTTAGAAGGATCCATGATTTAATTGGAACGGGCCTTCTCTGCACTGGTAAAAAGACTCTTCTAATGTCCAACTTGTCTTGGTGGGGTGGTGAGCCTTAGTTCTCAACAGTTTTGCTAACTGAGTGAAAGAGATGGCAGGTGTTCCTGAGGAGGAAAGGCTGTGAGTATTGGCCCAGTGTCAGATCAACATGTTTTCCAAGAACCCAAATATGTAGAACTTAGCACACTGCCAGATCAGGCTTCGGGAGATAAAAGTTTTTAGTCAGAGCAATAGCTGAGGATGACTAGCAAGGACATTTAGAAATCCTTGTACTTACAAGCAACCTTTGCAATATGTATAATATTAAAACAAATATCATCCCCCCACAAAAAAACTCCACTGACTAGCTTATCCTACCATACAACCTGAAATAAATCAGGATAGTTAGCAAGTTTGCTCAACCTTATTCATAGTTCTCTATTGAGATTTTGTGTTTCTGGACATTCACGAGTCCAAATGACTTGCCTGAGTGTAAATCAGAATGAACCCTAGGCATTATATTCTGGCCCAAAGCAATGAAGCTCCAAGGGTTTGATTTTAGACTTTCTTCCTTTTCTCACCCTCTCAAAGAACAAGTATTTTCTGAAGAACTTAACATAAGAAATTATAAGAATATAGATTTATAGATGGAAGAGAATTCAGAAATCATCTAGTCCAACCCCCTCACTTTATGAACAGAGAAAATTGAGAATCAAGGTTCAGTGGTTTACCCAAGGTTATGCAAGTGATTAGGAGAAGAGCTGAGATTCATACTCAGGTCCTGTGACTCCAAATTCAGTACTTTTCCCACTATTAAATGGCCTCCCAAGTAAATAAAAAAAAACCTAGAGCTCTGAAAATTTTTGTAATTGTTGTTCAGTCATGTTTAACTCTCTGTGACCTCATTTGCAGTTTTCCTGGCAAGAATACCGAAATTATTTGCCATTTCCTTCTCCAGCTCATTTTAAAGATGAATAAAACTGAGGCAAAGAAGGTTAAAGTGACTTGGTCAAGGTCACATAGCTACAAAGTTCTGAGATCAGATTGGAACTCAGGAAGATGAGTCTTCCTGACTCTAGGCATAGTGCTCTATCCACTGAGTAGTCAACTAGCTGCCATCCTAGCTGTTCTGAAACTACCCTGCTCTCATTCAGTTTAACTTCATTAGGAGCTTAAGGTTCATTGCAGTTCATGTAGTAGGACAGCTCAAGGAATTTCCAACATTCCAGGTTAGCTCAGAGTGTAGATATGGGGACAGGGAGCAGTCTCTAGCCGCAATCTTTCTTTCTTTCTTTCTTTCTTTCTTTCTTTCTTTCTTTCTTTCTTTCTTTCTTTCTTTCTTTCTTTCTTTCTTTTGACTGAATCTCTCTACTTTGCCTGGGTTGGAAATGCAAAAGTTCTGATCAGTGGAGGAACTTTGACGTGATACATTTCTCTGACCTAAGCCAGTTCACCTCTCCAGTTTAGTGCCACCGTCTCTCACCCCTCTGCTCCTGCAGGTTCACCAATGAATGCCAAATTTAGCTTGGACCCCTCTAGAGCAAAGCCCATTGCAACTCATAACCCCCTAGCTCAAGAGATCCTCCAGCTTCAGCCTCCCTGTGTAGCTTAAGATTCCAGATGTACAACATCACACCTGGGCAGATCTCATTTTTTTAATATGAATTTTATAAAAAGTCTCTATAAAAATAGCCTTTTAGGAGCTGTAGTAACAAGGTTGAATTCCCGGTTCTAAACGACCCCATTTGGTGCTCTGGGACTTGTTTTTGCTCATATGTGCATCAGGGATGAAGAGCTTGCGTGGAATGACAAAGTATCCCCTTTATTGGCTGTTGAGTGGGGACAGTATTGATGAGTGTGGATGTAGAAAGAGGAGATGGTCCACTCTCTTGGGCTCTTTCTTCCTTTCGAGCTGTGAATTGTGCCTGAGATATGTGAGCTGCTTTCCAAGAGCAGAGAAGAAAGGGAGCAGGTTACCTTAGCTCCCACCCCAGCTTCCATGTGGTCATGAGGGCATGGTATCCTGAAGCACATATTCCGCCTAGAAAAACCTGCACTTTCTAAAAATGCAGCAACCAGAACTGAACGTGATACTTTGGATTAAACTGGATCACGACAGACTCTATCCCTCTCTTAATGTGGTTTAAGATTGCATTAACTTTTTTGGTTGTCATCCCCCATCACTGAATCACAAGGATTTAGTAGATGATAGAAATACATCTTTGGATCTTGTCCAGGTGAATGTTTGTGCTAACCATCCCTCCTCCATCTTGTACTTTTGACAATGATGGAGGAGAGATGGTCATCTCACATTTGTTCCATCTTCCTTTTAGAGTCTGACTCTATCATCTAAAGCTAGTTATTTCTCCTGGATTTGTTACTTAAAAACTTGATGAGCATAACACCCATGCCATTATCCAAGACACTGAAACAAATATTAAATAAATAGCACAGGATGAAGCCCAAATCTCTGGAGCACTTTTCAGAAGACTTCCTTCTTGACAGTGAACCATTAACTTTTGTTCACACTAAGTAATATAACTCAGAATAATAAGATTAGAAACAGCAGTTTAAATTTGTATGGGGTTCTGGAGTTTGTAAACCACTTTATATGCATTAACCCGTTGAAGCCATATAACTACCATGTGAAGTGGATATAATAGGTATTAATATTCACATTTCACAGATGAGCAAAGTAAAGCTTAAGCAGCTTGAGTGACTTCTCTTTGGCCGTATAATTATTGTGTTAAAGGTAGAACCGTGTATGATCATCTCTGATAATTTTCTTTATTTCTTTTGCTCTCATGTTCTCTACTTTCTTGTTTCTAATCTTGGTGATTTTGGTTTGCTCTCTTTTATTTTTATTCATTCATTCATCCATTTATTTATTTGTCTATTTATTTATTTATTTTCTGGAAATTTTTCCCATAGTTACATGATTCATGTTCTTTCTCTCCCCCCCAAGTCCTCCCCCCATCCTCCCTGTAGCCAACATGCAATTCCACTGGGTTTTACATGTCATTGATCAAGACCTATTTCCATATTGTTGATAGTTGCACTGAGGTGGTCGTTTAGAGTCTACATCCCCAATCATGTCCGCATCAACCCATGTGTTCAAGCAGTTGTTTTTCTTCTGTATTTCTACTCCCACAGTTCTTCCTCTGCATGTGGATAGCATTCTTTCTCATAAGTCCCTCAGAGTTGTTCTGGATCATTGCATTGCTACTAGTAGTTGCTCTCTTTTAAAGTTGAGACTTGTTCATTGTTTATTATCTTTTAATTTGAACTCTTAAAACAACTCTTGATTTGATTTATAATTTGAGTGGTTTTCTTATTTTTCATTCCTATGAAGTTCAGATGTGATCTTGGTTATTTTTCTTTTTTTTTGGGTTTCCTGTTGTTTATTGCCTTTTTTTCAAGTTTTCAAAGTACAAACCTAACCCACTAGATTTCTCTCTTACTGATAAATTTAAATACTATAAATTTACTTCTGAGAATTGCCTTGACTCTATCTCATTGATTTCCTTTGATAGCATCTATATTTTCTTCTCAATTTAACAAATGATCAATTTTTTGTGCACTAGAAAAATATTCTCTGCTTTTTTATTGAATTCTTTCCATATATCTATTAGACTTAGTTTCCTTAATACTTTATTCAATTTTAGATATCCTTTCTGATTTGTCTCATTCTGCCAAAGGGGTATTAAAATCATTTACTATTAAGGATATTTTGACTACTTCCATGAGAATGTAAACTTTTTTTTTTGGTAAGATTTAGGTTAGAACACTTAGGTTCACCTATATTTAAAACTAACCTTTCTGACTTTTTCATGCTCTCATTTTTCCTTTAAGTTATTATGAAACTAGAAGCACCAGTCTTTTTTATCTGAATCTATTTAAATATTTCTGGATTAAATGTGCTTCTTATGATAATATATTGCTCTTTTTTTTTTAAACCCTTACTTTCTGTCTTGGAATTGGTTCCAAAACAGAAGAGTATTAAGGGCTAGACAATAGAGGTTAAGTAACTTTCCCTAAGTCACAGAGCTAGGAAGTATTTGAGGCCAGATTTGAACCTAGGTTCTCTGTTAGACCTGGCTCTATCCTTTGAACCACCCAGCTCTTGGGCCATTCTCTCTTAAACACTCAGTCAATAAACATTTATTAAGTATCTACTATATACCAGGCACTATGCTAAGTGCTCAGGAAACAAAGAAGTCAAAAGACAATCTCTGGCCCCAAGGAACATACCAGGGGGTGGAGGTGGGGAATCCAAGATGTGAGAGAGAAAAAAATGCCATAGTTTGGCAACTAATTAAATGCAGAAGGAAGTAAAGATCCAAAAGATGTTTCCAGGTTTTACTAAACCCACAGTTAGATTAAGACAGGGATTTTGGGCTAGTTTGGGAGGAAGGATACTGAATTCATTTTAAGACAAAATCAAAATATGATCTGGAAAACTTTGAGACTAAAAGGCCATATGAAAAGGCAGGTTCATAAGTTTATAGAAGAGGAAAGAAAGGATTTATTATATACCTACTATGTGCCAGGCACTGCGCTGAGGGTTTTATCAATAACATCTTATTTGATCCTCAGAACAACTATGGGAGGTAGATGGTATTATTTTCTTCATTTAACAGTTGAGGAAACTGGGACATGTGGGTTGTGCAATGGATGGAGTTCCAAGGCTAGAGTCAGGGAGACTGAATTCAAATCCAGCCTCAGATAATTCCTCATTGGGTGACCAAGTCACTTTACGATGTTTGCCTCAGTTTCCTCATCTGTAAAATGAAATAGAGGAGGAAATGGCAAACCACTCCATTGTCTTTGGCAAGAAAACCCCAAATGAGGTCATGAAAAATTGGATATGACTGAAAATTACTAAAGAACAACAGCAAAACTGAGACAGAGGTTAGGTGACTTACCCAAGATCACATAGCTATCAAATGTGTGAAGCCAGATTTGGACTCAGGTCTTTCTAACTCTAGTCTGAGTACTCTATCCACTGTAACACCCTGCTGCCTCTAACTATGTACCTATAGTTCATAGAATATCAAAATTAGAAGGGGAAGGAAGCATCTTGTTCAACCATCTCACTTTACCATGAATTTCCGAGAAATTTCAGCAGGTCCTGAGAAATCAATTCCTCTTTCTCAAAATCAACACCCAGTGCCCCTGTGCTCTTAGGGTTCTCTTCCCCTCCACCACTGTGGCTTAGGATGGAGTCACCCAAGGATATGGACACCACCAAAAGCCCCTCCAGCCTCACTGGGCTCATTCTGGGCAAAGCTAATAGCCAGAACTGATCAGCCTGGGAAGAGATGAGAAGTGTTTTCCAGGTTCGAAAGGACAGTCATTTCTAGAACAAAATGAAACCAGATAAATGGTGTCATCTGTCTCACACCTCTCCTCCCGGTTCAAAGTGATGTCTTTCCCTTAATTAGCTGGTCTCTAGTTTCTTTGCTGAGGCATTTAAGCATCAAACACACAAACAAATGCCTTTAACCAGCTCAGCCCCTTGAACAGCCATTTCCCCTTTAAAAAATAGGTCAGCGCTCTCAAACTTTTGGCAAGATATGAGTTCAGCTTCCCTCCACCCATGATGGGCATCTGCATGCCTTTCCAAAGAAGATGCCCCAGAAAACAGCTCTCCCTTATCACAGGGGCCAACAGCAGGCTTGTTCCTCTTCTGCCCCAGCTATTCTAAGTCTCTGACCCTGATTTTAGATGAGAAGGCTGGTTTCTTGTCTCCCTTTTGTGTCTTGGCACCGTCTACTAGTTGGCTAGGTCCTCCTGGCAAGCAGAACTGGAAGAACTAGTTTCTGAAGGGCTCATGGAGGAGAGGAGACAGGTGGGAAGCATAGGGACCAGGAGAGAAGTGTTTCAATCACTGTCTAGTTCTGTGACCGTGATCACCTAGCATTTGGGACTATTGGGATCAGCACCTAATTGGTCAGACATAGATGGTCATGGGAGTAAAGACATTGAGTTCAATCCCCTCATTTTACAGATGGAGAAAATGAGGCAGATAAAAGTTAAATGACTTCACTCTTCATCTGTTCTCTATCCAATTGTCAAAGTGATATACACTTTTTTATTTTTTATTTTTTAAGTGATATATTTTTAAATATTTGACTACCTTCAATAAACTCCAGTGGCTCCCTATTACTTCTAGTATCAAATACAAACTTTGCTCATAATTTAAAGCTATTTTACAGCCTGGCTCAAGCTTATCCCCCTCCTTTCCTTATTCTGTATTACTTTCTATCCCTCATATACAGCATTCTATCTTCCATGTCTATGTCTATATCCAGGCTGTCCTCTGAGCCTGGAAGGCATTCCATCCCACTTCTGCTTTTTACAGTTCCTAGACTCAACCAATACTTACTTCAACCTTTTATAGGAACTCTTTCCCATTCCTCCCAGTGCTTAATGAGAGCTATATAATTACCTAGCATTTATTTTATATATATTTCACATTTACTTTTATATGTACATGTTTCCTCTCAATACGACATAAGCCCTTTGAAGGCAAGGACTATTTTACTTATATTGTTAATAACAATCAATAAACATTTATTAGTCACCTCTATAGGCATTATGCTTGGAGCTGGAGATACCAACCAAAAATGAAACTGTTCTTGTCCTCTAGAAGTTTACATATCCCCAGTGTCTGACAAATAGTAGGTGATTAATAATTGCTTGTTGATTAACTAAAGCCCTTGGGCAAATCACTTACCTTTCTCATCTGCAAAATGCCTTATATATCTTCTAACAAGGATGTTGTGAGAAAGAAATGAGAAGTACATGGAAGAGTTTGATAGAAAAGTCTTAAAGCATTTTGGAAATGCAAGGGAATAAGGAATTATGGATAGGAGCAGTCAGGACACTGCAGAGAATCTGTCAGGGTTATAATAATAGACTGTCAGCAACTGTCAGCCTTCTCTGGCTCCTTTTGTCCCATCCCCCTTGCACAAATCCCATCCTTACAGGGTTTAAAATCTGATCATCAACAGCATCCCTGAAGACCAACTGTGTGCTGGGATAGGTATTGACAAAATAAAAGACAGAAGAGTCAGAATGACTGAATAGTGGAATTCCCAAAGGTCAAGGGCAGGCAGCACTGTCAAGTAATGGAGAGATCACTGGTCAAAGTGCTCAGAAACCAGATTTCTAATGCTACCCTTACCCAGCAGTTTAACTATACCCCCTGGGGCAAGTTATTCTTGTCTGTTTCCTCTTCCTGAAGAATGGAGGAATTAGTCTAGATTGTGTTTAGGGTCCCTTCCCACTCTAACACTCTCTGATTTCAGGACATGTGGCCCTCCCTATATGGAATCTCATGCTTTGGGGTTCTTGATGATGAGGAGTGCCGTCAAGGGCATTATCATCATTACCATCATCATCACCATTATCATCCCCAAAATCACCACCATCATCATCACCATCATCATCATCACTATAATCATCATCAATATCACCATCACTATCACCATCATCACAACCATCATTATCACCATCATCATCACTGGCATTATATAAAGTTCTAAGGTTTTCAAAGCTCTTTACAAATTTTATCTCATCTGACTCTCACAACAATCCTGGGAGATGGGTGTTGTTATTGTTCTAGATGAGGAAACCAAGGCAGACAGAGATTCAATGACTTGCCCAAGGTTATACAGCTAGCTAGGAAGCATCTAAAACTAGATTTGAACTCAGAACATCCTAATTCTAATACTATGTACTGTATCACCAAACTGCCTAGATACTTTTTAGTGACAATAAATAGGTGAGGTGGGGCCATGATTTCACTCCCTTCACCCTTATTTGGTTCTGAATCAATAAGTATTCTCATAGCACTTTAGTTTAATGCAGGTTATTCCAGTGCTTTCATGCGCCCCAATATTGTCTCACTTTTCTGAGAGGAGGACCAAGACTTGGAGATGGGGAAGTGAGAAGAGGGTGGAGGACTTGAGGGGGGCTTAATTTAAACGAGGAAACCCAGACAGACCTCACAGTGGTAGTTAGACCTGAGGCTTCCTCAGGCTCTTAACCCCACATTTCCATGTAGGAAGCTCAGCTTCAAGGACTTTATCTGCCCTCAGAGTGACACAAGAGGCTGAGTCATCTCAGACCAGCCTTTTACCCAATCTCCCACTCCCAGGCCCCTGCCATGCTGTTGAACTCCCTAATTCACTCAGCATTGCCCAGGCATCTGGGTTCCCACAGTGTGCCCCAGGGGCACAGCCTTTCAGGGGAAAATAAAATCCCAGAGATGACTCAGAGAGGGGCCAATCAGAACCATGCACAGGAAGGCCACATCACCAGTGGTACCATTCCCTTCAGCCTGGGATGTCAGTCATTTCACACACTCTGGAACCTGTAGTGTATCCATCTCCTGCCTCTTCTCTATGGCTCATAGTGTGGATAAAGTGAGGTACAGCCTAGAAATGTGTTGATCCCTTTTAGTGAGTGGCTCATTGGATAACCTTCCATCCTTGTTGACTCAGTTTTCCCTGTGAGCACTCTTCTGCCCTTTCAGCATCAGCATGGTTCAGTAGAAATGGCACTGGACTTGGAGTTGGGAGTCTTGGGTTTGGATTTGAGCTGTAAAAAGGGATTAAGTGAGGTGTTATGGAAAGAAGGCTGAATTTATGTCATAGGACCTGAGTTCTGATCCCAGTTCTGCCATTTATTACCTGTGTGATCTTGGACAAATTGCTTCACCTCTCTGGGCTCATCTGTAAACTGAGGCAATTGGACTAGATAATCCCAAAGTTCCCTTTTAACTAACTCTAAATCCATGATCTTCTAATTTCACCTATGTTTGACCGTTATCTTAATGGTAAAAAACAGTGTAAAGGATTACGTAGTTTTAAAAAATCCATTATAATCAGGAACCCAAAGAAAGACACAGAAATTCTCTGACATGATGAAAAGGAAAGGAGAAAATAACTGAGTTTCAGGAAACCCCCTAACAATTGATGATCCTCTTTCTTCCTCTCCCCTCAACTAACCACTCTCAGACCTTGGGTAATAAATAGCACTTGGTTTGTACCTCTTTTACATCCTTACCATGTGTTGTTTTGCATTGCTTTTCCAGTCTCATTTCATAATAAAACCCTTTACTCTCTCTCCCATACTAGCTCTTTCTCATCTAGGACATTCCATCTCTGGGCTTGCCCTAATTGAACCCATGCCAGGGAAGCCCTTCCTCATTACTTTCCCTTCTAGTTTCCTTCAAAGCACGGTTCTGCTGTCACCTCCTACAAATTATTTCTGATGCCCCACTTCTCCTTCCTTCCTTCCCACCTTCTTGAAATCACTGTGTGCTTTGCTATTTGGTGGATATGTGGCAATTTGGGTAGAGTGTGAGCCATGGAGGAAAATACTAATTTTAATCTTAGATGCTTCTTAGGTGTGTGAATCACTTGAACTCATCCCGCCTCAGTTTCTTCTTCTGTAAAATGGGGTTAATAATAACCCCTATTTCATAAGGTTCTCAAATGAGATACCATTGTAAAGTGCTTTGCAAATCTTAAAGTGCTAAATACTATAGCATAAATGTTATATATATTACATGTATTATATACATATATATAATAGTCATTCAGTCATTTCAGTCATATCTGACTCTTCATGACCTCTTTGGAGTTTTCTTGGCAAAAGTTCTGGAGTGGTTGGCCATTTCCTCCTCCAGCTCATTTTACAGATGAGGGAACTGAGGCAAACAGGATAAAATGACTTGTCCAGGATCATACAGCTAGGACGTATCTGAGACCAGATTTGAACTCAGGAAGATGAGTCTTCCTGACTTTAGGTCAGTGCTCTATCTAATGTGTCACTTAGCTGCCCATATTATATTTTATTTGTGTATAAATTATATCCACCAGTGGAATGTAAGGTCCTTGAGGGTAGAGATTACTTTTTTGTGAGTTTGTATCACTAGGGCTTTATATTGTGACCAAAACATTGTAGATGCTGGAAAATGTTAAATAGAATTGAGGTGAGGATGAATATAATATGCTTGGGGAGGATAAGCATAGGGAAAAAAAGAAAAGCAATTGCGTTTGATGAAAATTAAATAGTTTAAAAATATTTATTTGACACTTTAGGGTTTTTTTTGTGATTTGAAAATGTTTATTTAATTAATTTAGAATATCTTCCCGTGGTTCCATGATTCATGTTCTTTCCCTCCCCTCCTTCCATCCCCCTCCCGTAACCAATGAGCAATTCTACTGGGTTTTACATGTATCACTGATCAAGACCAATTTCCATATTATTAATATTTGCGATAGACTGATCATTTAGAGTCTACCTCCCCAATCCTTTCCCCTTCAACCCATGCGATCAAGCAGTTGTTTTTCTTCTGTGTTTCCGCTCCCACAGTTCTTCCTCTGGATGTGGATAGTTTTCTTTCTCATAAGTCCCTCAGCCTTGCTCTGGATCCTTGCATTGCTGCTAGTAGAGAAGTTCATTACATTCGATTGGCACTTTAGTTTTCATAAATTTCTCCATATACATTATCCCATTAGTTCTTTACAAGAATTCTATTAAATAAAAACTACAGGTGTTGGTAATCCCATTTGACAAACGAGGAAACTAAGGCTTAGAGAGAATATGCTATTTGCCTATTGTCACACGACTAATGAGTGTTGGGGTCAGGATTTGAATTCAGGTCTTCCTGGTTCTCAGTCCATCTGCTATACCTGACTATGCATCTATAGAAAGACAGAAATGAACACCTGGGCTTCTGACCAAATTCTGATACATTAGTCCATCTGAAAAGCCAGTTGTGAGCATAAAGGCTAACTTGATAATTAACTCCTTTCCTTCCATTTCTTCATCCCCCCCATCTTATTGAGAGACTCTCTAGTCAGTGCCTTGGCCAGGTCAGGGTGGCAGAAAGCTTTGGTTTTAAGGAAAATACATTTTCTAAATTCCTTTTCTGGTTCTGGTGAGATCAAAGTTTCTTTAAAGAGCAAATATGCCCAACAAACAACCCCTAACTCTGTCTCAAACCAAAAAGGAGAAGGCTCATATCAGGGGGGTAGAATGATGTAGTGGAGGAGGCACTGGACTTGGATTTGGGAAGTCTTGAGAACAAATCTTGACTCAGACATTTCCTACCTGTGTGACCTTGGACAAATTTAGCCTCTTTGTGCCTCAGTTTTCTAAACCATAGAATGAGGTTCTATGGTTTCTAGCCCTAAATCTATGAGTCTATGGTTCAGAAAAATAATCCCTAAAGCAGGGTTCCTTGAACTGAGATCCATGAACTTGGTTGTTGTTTTTTAATTTTACTTTATTTATTTATACATTCATTTTTTCAATTACATGTAAAAACAATTTTTAACATTCACTTTTAAAAATCTTAAGTTCTAAATTCTTCCCCTTCCTGTTCTCTGAGAAGATAAGCACTCGATAAAGATTATATGTGAGCAGTCATACAAAACACATTTCCATGCTAGTCATGTAATAAAAGAAAATATAGACAAAACAAAACAAACCAACTTTAGGAAAAATAGTTTAAAAAAGTAATCCTCGATATATGCTTTCCACATTTCTCTCTCTCTCTCTCTGAAGGTGGACAGCACCCTTCACCTTTCCTTAGGAGTTGGCTTGAATCATCCTATGGCTGAGAATAGTTGAGTCATTCACAGTTAATCATCATATTATAATGCCATCACTGTGCACAATTTTCTCTGGTTCTGCTCACTTCAGTTTACGTATATCTTCATTTTTTTGGAAATCATCCTGTTCATCATTTCTCATACCATAGTAATATACCATTACGACCATGTGCCACAGCTTGTTCAGTCATTCCCCAGCTGATGGGCATCTTCCAATGTCTAATTCTTTGCCACAAAAAAAAAAAAAGCTGCTATAAAGAGTTTGGTACATCAAATTCTTTTCCTTTGATCTCTTTGGGATACAGAGAGACCATTATTGTTATTGTTGGATCAAAGGGTATATACACAGTTTCATAGCCATTTAGGCATAGTTCCAGATTGTTCTCCAGATTGGTTAGATCATTTCACAACTCCAACAACAATGTATTAGTGTCCCAAACTCAAGCTCGTTTTTAACATATATATATATATATATATATATATACATGTTATAATAACTGTTATTTCAATATAATTGATTTTATTTGCAATCCTGTTTTATTTTATGCATTTAAAAATATTATTCTGAGAAAAAGTCTGTAAGTTTCATCAGACAGCCAATGGGGTCCAAGACACAAAAAAGATTAAGAACCCCTGCTCTAAATGATAGACTCACTGAAGACTTTGTATCCAGTTATCACAGAAACTGATGCCAAAACTTTTTTGAAGAGGAAAGTAATACATCTTGTCTGTGCAATAATTATTCTATCTCCAGATGCCTAAATCATCACCTTATTACTTTTCTGTCTATAAATGTGTGAAACTCAAGGTTCTTTTGGAAAAATATTTTTGAAAATCAATAGACCTTGTTCCTCCTACCTAGGTCAGGGTGTTTCCCCTGGTCCCCTGCAATGAAACTTAAACTCCTGAGGTCAACCTCAATTCTTGGATGGTTTGATTTCTGGTCAACCCATCATGAGACCTGTCCCCAGAGACTCAGGTGAGTGACAGCTTCAAGCAAAGACAAAAAGGCAGGGAGCTCAGTTTGTGAAAACATATTTATTGTCAAGGACAGGACAATTCTTTGCTGACCAGAGAACTTTATGGATTTTTTTTGTTCCCTGGCTAATGAAAGGAGAACAGGAGAGCTCAGGAGCCCAGTCACTAGTCCAGAATTCACCTTCTCAGCAGGATCCTCCCAGCCCCATCACCCCAACTCAGTATTTCAGAGCCTTGGGTACTAAAGGAAAGAATAAAGACAGAGTGGATAAAGAAACCCAGCATTGAACCAAATAGGATTTAACTGCAAATTTCTGACTCTGGCCTGGCCACTTTGCCTGCCCTTGCCCTCATGCCTCAGTTTCTTTGTCTATTAAAATCTCCTGACTGTGTCTCTCATTTCCTCTGTAAAACAGCTTCCAGGGGTAAACTTTCAACATCTTGAGTGTTGCCTAAACAACAAAATTGAGAGCCCAGGTTCCATAGAAACTAAGGCTTCTTAAAGAAACTAGCCAAGGACTAGGGACAGCCCAGAGAAGAGAAGAGGACAGAGATTCTGCAGAACTTTGAAAACAAAAAAGTGATGAATGACTAATGGTCTTGTTTGATTAACTGCATCTGTGTCTGACCTCAAAGCACCCTGACACACCACAAAGATCCCCATACAGGAGAGGGAATTGTGAGTCAGAAGCTAGGTGGCAAGAAGGGAACAGAGGGCAGGGCAAGGCAGAAACTATCCCTTTGCAGGGTCCAGTCTCCAGCCAACCATTTCAGTTCTGTGGGTTCGGGGAATGGGAGAAGGTGAAATGAGATGTGCCTGATCTCTAGGACTGAGGTGAGTAAAACCAGAGATGGGAGTCTGGGTTTGATATTTTCGGATTGGTCAAAATGAGATTTAAAATCTTAAACATGGGGGCACATAGGTGGCTCTTTGGATTGAGAGCCAGACCTAGAGATGAGTGGTCCTTGGTTCAAATTTGGCACCAGATACTTCCTGGCTGTGTGACCCTGGACAAGTCACTTCATCCCCATGGCTTAATACCACTCTTCTGCCTTGGAAGCAATGCCTCGTGTTTATTCTGAGACAGAAGGCAAGGGTTTCAAAAACAAAAACCTTAAACATGCTATAAATGCAAACTATGATTATTAGTGGTCAATATGCTATTCTGACCCAGTCTGGCATTTTGGTAAAGCGAGAAACCAGAAATGAAAGGACTGAGAATGGAATGCATTGCCAAGGCTATGGTTATGCTGGGTAATGCTACAGGACTGCTTGGATGTAGGGTTCTCTGGGTCAGTTGGGGTTTTTTTCAGGGCCAGTGACCAACCTCCTCTTCAGCAGAAGGGACAGTAAAGAAAATGGTCCAAAGAGTACATATAGAGATGGGGAGAAATGTGTGGCCCAGCTGCTCTGGGCTGGAGAGGGGTGCCCAGTCTATTGGCCTTGGAGCCCTTGAGAAATGGTAGTTCCTAAAGGCAGGAATCTAAGCAGAGAAGCTGGTGCTGTTTGCTTCGAGAAAAGACATCTGGAGTGAGGGAGAAACCAAGCTGCCCCCCCCATTACCTGTTCATTTCAGTTCCTCAGTGTTTCTGCTTCCTGCATCCCTTCCCCTTTCCCTCATGGATTTTGGGGGAAGGAAATTCTGGGAACTGTGCGGATGCTTCGACCTAGTCCCCAGGTCCAGCCTTGGAATATGGAACTGTCTCCCCCCGAGAGAGAGGAGGCTGAGCTCCTTCTGCTTGCCAGGGGAGGCTGGGTCCTCCCGCAAGACCCCCGAACCCGAGCCTGGAAGGAACGATCCAGAAGAAGGTAGATGACGGGGTTGGCACTGCTGTTAACAAAGGCTAGACAGGTGGTGAGGGTGAGGCCCCAGCGCAGTGCCAGAACCACTGGGCAGTCTAAAGGCAGAGCCCTCAGGTGGGCGATATGGAAGAAGGTCTTCAACAGGCTAAAGGGGAGCCAGCAGCAAGTGAAGGTGCCCACAATGGCAAAGATGATCCTCAGGGAGTTCTTCCGACCCCGGCTCAGGTGAGGGAGACTCCAGAGACGTCGAGAGATGAGGGAGTAGCAGAAAAAGGTGATGGCCAGCGGGAGGATGAATGTGAGGAAGAGGACCAGGAGGCTGAGCCACTGGAAGATGTCAGTGTGGTCGTCCCCACACAGGCTGCCAGGACCGACTGGCATGGGCAGCAGTTTCCTGTAGACCAGAGAGGGAATGCCAGCCAGAATAGAGATGGTCCAGATCACTCCACATGTCATCAGCATGCAGCTTTGGTTCCGAAGAGGCTTGGCATCCAGGAGTTTCACCACAGCTAGGTATCGGTCCACACTCATGCCAGCCAGAAGTAGGGTACTGGCACACCGGGTCACTGCGATTATAAAACTGCTGACCTTGCAGAGGCCCTCTCCAAAGGTCCAGCGGCCGCCCAGGACTGCAGCGGTGGCCCAGAAGGGTAGGGTGACCACAAACAACAGGTCAGCCACAGCCAGGTGGAGCACAAAAGTGTCCACCAGCCTCCGGGGGCCCTGCTGCCCCACCAGCAGCCAAACCACAAAGGAGTTGCCCACCAGCCCAGCCCCAAAGGCTGCCAGGTAGAGGAGGGGTATATAGACATAACCATAAGGGAGGTCGGAAGTGGGACAGAACTTTGGCTCTTCATAGTCCCCTGACCAGTCATAGTTCCCTTCTTCCTCTCCAGGGCTGGGGCTCCAGGATTCTGTTGTCATGGTGACCAGCTTCTCCAGATGGATGCTCAGCCCTGGAGGCCAACAGGGCTTCCAGGAATCCCTGTATCAGCAGGCTTAGATTTTTTAAGTTGATATCTGGGGCAGCTAGTTATGATGCTTGCTTCACTGCTCATTCCCCGACACCTCCCTTCCTGCTACCCACCCTGTTAAAGAAGGTGGTTGGAGGGAGAGAGAGAGGGGTGGAGATAGCAGTGGGTGGAGAAAGATGCTCAGAGGGGAGAAAGATGAAAAGGACTCGTTTAACCTCAAATCTGGCTAATGAGGGCAGAGAGGTGATTTGCTCTGAAGGGTCTTGAGACTCAGGAATGTCTGAAGATGAAACGGGCTGAATTTGTAGGTGATTTCACACCGACTCGGCAGACATTCTTTCTGGAGTCTCACTGAATAATGCCTCCTGTGCTCATGGCTTTCTCCCTCCTTTTCTTTTTTTAAACCCTGACCTTCCATCTTAGCATCAATTCTAAGAGAGAAGAAGAGTGGCAAGGGCTAGGCAGTTGGAGTTAATGTCTAGGCAGTGTCTGAGGCCACATTGGAACCCAGGACCTCTCAACTCCATGCCGGGTGCTCTAGCCACTGTGGTACCTAGCTGCCCCCTTCTTTACTACTCTTCCAATGTTGTTGCAATGCATTAACATTTAAATTCATTTAAAAGCACTAATGCATTCATGGTAGGACTATGGAGCTGGAAGAGACCCCAGAGGACATCTAGTCTAACCCCATCATTGTATAGAGGAGGAAACCAAGGCTCAAAGAGATGAATGACTTGTCTGAAGTCTCTCCAGAATCCAGCACATTTCCCACAATACCATACTAGAACTCCTGGCTTTTTATCTTCATTTCCCCCACAGATTCCAATAGAACAACTACCATTGTGTGTGGAGGGAGAAAAGGGATAAGGTTTCGTCATGTTTTGCATTAAATATGGTCTTTCTAGTGAAAGAGGTTGAGATCCACTGCCCCAGATGTCTGGGAGGTCTCTTCTAACCCTAAATCTTGTGATTTTTAGGACTCTTCAGCCTTACTTTTAATCCTTTTACTCAGGAAATGGAATTCTCCCATCCATTTATTCGAGAGAGGTCCTTCCCTCCCCACTCCTGGCCCCAGATCCATTTGCCACATCCCGAAGCGCTGACTTTGGAATCAGTGGACTAGGCTCACTACTAGGGGTGCACAGCTCCAACTGGCTCATAAGAGACAATTATTTAATTGTAAATGCAAGTATGGCAAAAGTGAAAACTTAGGGCTTCATTTGTCGTTTTGTTGACTGTCTAAACAAGAAAGTGATATAAAAATGTTAATAATGAAGATTAAATTTAAAAGTGTGTCAAGAATACATTTTTTTCTTACTAATAATATGGAAATAGATCTGGATCAATAACACATGTAAAACCCAATGGAATTGCTCATTGGCCCCGTGAGAGGATGGGAGGAGGGGAGGGAAAGAACATGAATCATGTAACCATGGAAAAATATTCTAAATTAATTAAACAAACAAACAAACAAAAAAGAATACATTTATTCTTTCTGGAAAGCTGGTCTCTGTTGATGTTTACTTCCTATATGACTCTGGGAAGTTAAATAAAACAAAAAGTATTTGTGAAGTGCCTACTGTGTACCAGGCATTATACTAAATAAATATAGAGATATGAAAGTTCCTGCCTCCAAGGTGCTTACATTCCAATAGAAAGACAATCTATTTGGGCAAACATGAATTGGAAAGGGAGGTAGGAAAAGGGCAGAGGTGTGCTCATAAATGTTTAATAACAGATCTCTGGGTGAAAATGTATATACAAGGGGCAGCTAGGTCACTCACTGGATAGAGCTGCAGGTCTGGAGTTGAAAAGTCCTGGGTCCAAATCTATATTCAAATACTTCCTAATATGACCTTGGGCAAATCACTTTAACTGTCATTGCCTAGCCCTTACTTCTCTCCTGCTTCAGAACCAAGACACTGTATTGATCCTAAGACAGAAGGTAAGGATTTAAAAAAATTTTAATTTTTAAAATTTCTTATTTAATTTTAATTTTCCAATTTTGATTTTTAATTTAATTTAAAATTAAATTAAAAATTTTTTCAGAAATAAAATGTTGTACATTAAAAAAGGAGAAAAAATATTGTACATATTGAAGTATAATTGACTTTATTAGAATCTTCTCCATTACTTTCTTAAGTCTAGATTATCAACAAAACAAGAACTCGAGCCTTGATTTCTAGTTTGCCAATTTCTGATGTGTAAACAACCACCCTGAAAATTTGACATTATCTTGAGGTGGTTTGAGCTGACCCCAGCACCTCCCCCACCCCAGGAGGAGGCATATGTTATGCATGATGGGCCCAGGCCCTGGAAGATAAGGTCCAGGGTCCCAAATCCTGTCATGGGAGAGGGAGGAGAAGGAGGAGGAGACTGGAGAGAAGGTGGTGGGTCTTGGAGATGACCTGGAAATCACCACCTCCCTGGGTTTCATTTTTTCTCAGCTTTAAAATGAAAGGGTTCCATGAGCCAGTTCCTAAGGTCCCTTCTAATTTTGGATGCCATGACTTCGCCTAGGAGTACCTAAACTCCTTACATGTTTTTTGCCCAGAACAACAGGTCTCCATCATCCCATGTGGGTGGACAAATCTCAAATATGCTCATTGCAGAGATGTAAATAATTCAGAATTGTAGAAAATAAATCCTATCAGCACTCATTTTTTAAAGTAACTCTTCTCCCAATTACATGTAAAAATAATTTTAAACATTTCTTTTTTTAAAATTTGAGTTTCAAAACTTCTCTCTACCCCAAAAGAGTAAACAATTTGATATAGGTTATATCTGTATTAGCAAGAATTTTAATTTTAAAGAAATTTAATATTTAAATATTAAATTTTATTTATACAATTCATATTACTAAAATTTATATATTTAAGATGAATATCATTATTTTATTGATCACATTTTATTTACATAATATAAATCAATATTTTATTAATTAACAACATAAAATAAATAATATACATACTTATTTATATAATTAAATATTGAAATTAATAAACTAAATTTAAATTTTGTTTAAGGTTTACTTTACATAATTATCTCATTTGATCCCCAAACCCTGGCTACTTGGATCATGACCACAGCTGACAGATATGCAACATGAATGAATGAAAAGTTTAAGGGTTTGGTGCAGGGGATACAAATACAAAAAAAAAAAAAATAGTCCTTGCCCTCAAGGAGCTTACATTTTTTTTTTAAGTTTTTATTTTGAATATTTTCCCCTAGTTACATGTTTCATGTTCTTTCCCTCTCCCCAAATCCCCCCTAATCTCCCCTTAGCCGACACACAATTCCACTGGGTTTTACATGTATCATTCATTGATCAAGACCTAATTCCATATTATTGATAGTTGGACTAGAGTTATCGTTTAGTGTCTCCATCCCCAATAATATCCCCATCAGCCCATGCGTTCAAGCAGTTGTTTTTCTTCTGTTTCTCCTCCCATAGTTCTTCCTCTGAATTACATTTTTTTTTTTTAATTAAATTGTATCTTATTTTCGGATCAGTTTCCCTTTCTTCCCCCCTCTCCCTGCCTTCAGGTAAGAAGGCACGAGGAACCAACCCCAAGTTAGACCTTATACTCCGGCCCGCCCATCTCTTCACGGTCGGGATGTGGATGCCCCGGTTCATTCCGAGTCCTCTGGATTCCGGGTGGATCTTGGCGTTGCTCAGAGGCCCTGACTTTTGCAAAGGTGTTTGGTTTACACTGCTGGTGGGATTGTACATTGCCCGGAGAGCAGCGAGGGAGGCGACGCAGACGGCGGCGTGGTGACCAGGGGAGGGAGTCGCGGAGCCGAGAGGAACGAGGGAGTGGGCACCGTATGGACATTTCTGGTATGGTTCCAGTCCTCAGATTAGAGGCGGGAAGGAATCGAGGGGGTGGGCGCGATGGAATCCAGTGGAAAGCGCCAGGGGGGAGAAGCATAGTGTCGGGGAGCTCAGAACTCACCGGCGTAGCTCCGCACGCGCGAGGTGGCTGCCGAGTCAGCCGGGCGGCTGGGATAGCCACGGCAGCTACCGAGCAAAAAATATGTGGGCACGCCCCCTAGGAGGACGGAGCGGGAGGCTCGGCTCAGCCTCGTCTTCCTTCTAGGAAAGGAGGGATAACGCCTCATCTCTCCTCATCTCTCCTCTGGAGTGTAGATGAGTCATCATAAGGACGCGACTTAAAGCTCCCTGAGAATGGGACCTCCGACTTAACCTTGAATTCCGACTGTAAACTTTCTTTCAAAAAACAAAACCACTCCCCCCCCCCCCCTCGCCTCACCTTCCGTCTTAGAATCAACGCTATGTATTGGTTCCTAGGCAGAAGGCCAGTAAGGGCTAGGCAATGGGGGTTCAGTGACTTGCCCAGGCTCACCCACCTAGGAAGTGTCTGAAGAGTCATATTTGAACCCAGAACCTCCCCTCTCCAAGCTTGGCTCTAAATCTCCTGGGCCACTTAGCTGCTCCTGTATATAAACTTAATTTTTTTTATTTTTTTTCCCCACGACTTTGCATTTTTATTTTTTAGAAAAAATTTCCATGGTTCCATGATTCATGTTCTTTCTCTTCCCTCCACCCCCCTAACCCACTCCCATCCCCACACCCCCATAGCGAAGGCGACTTTCCACTAGCCCTATTTCCATATTATAGATAGTTGCACTGGGGTGGTCGTTTGGAGTCTACATCCTAAATCATGTCTCATCAACCCATGTGGTCAAGCAGTTGTTTTTCTTCTGTTTCCACTCCTGTAGTTCTGCCCCTGAATGTGGGTAGCGTTCTTTTCCATTAACTTAACCTTGAGTTCCTATAGACGATATATAATCGAAATGACTTTTAATTTAACTCTGAATTTACATACATGTATGGTATATAATAAATGTCTTTGAATTTAATCCTGAATTCCAGATGCAAATCTAAATATAATAATATGGAGCAAGCTAGCACCAGACAGGGAGCCAGGAAATCTCCTCTTCCTGGGACACTTATTAGCTGCGTGACCCTGGGAATGTCTCTTAACCCTTTTTTGCCTCGGTTTACTCATCTGAAAAATGAACTGGAGAAGGAAATGGCAAACCACTCCAATATCTTTGCCAAGAATATTCCAAATGGGATCTCAAAGAGTCATTATATTATGTTCAGTCTCGCCTCTGACTCTGACCCCGGCGGGGCCAGGGGCTCACGAACAAGACCATCAACGAGCTGGAAAGGCGAGTTCCCAGTCCTACCCCAGTCCGGCAGGCACTATTTCAATCACGGGTCAACCGGAAGTGAACTCTATCTCGAGGATCGATTGGAACGCCTTCACCATAGCACTTCTCCGTCCCCACTTCCGGTGGGACCGTAGGAGATGTTTTCATTATAATTATATATTATGGCTTTGAACTTGACCCTGAATTCTATATATAAACTTTATTTTGAACTTACTCGTGAATGAATATATGTGTGTATAGTTAAAAGAATGAGATACATATTGGTTCATTAACTGGCAAGAGTTTTTCAACAATCAGTCCATGGGAAGCTTCTTGTTAACCTTTTTATGTTGCTATAGTCAATGTAGTCATTACCATACAGTGTTTTTGTTTCTGATTCTCTCACTGTTTCCATGTCTTTATTTTATTTTTATTCATGTACTTTTTAATTCAAAGATATTTTATTTCCCCCAATTACATGTAATAACAATTTTCAACCTATTTTCTGAAGTCATAAGATCCAAATTGTCTCCCTCCCTCTGGCTCTCCCTTCTCTCCTCCCTCTCGGAGATGGTAAGCAATTTGAACTGGGTTTTACATGTATTATTAGGCAAAACATATTTCCCTATTGTTCACTGTTGTAAGAGGAAACCATCTGAAACCAAAACATCAAAATAAAACCATAAATAAACTAATGTGAAAAATCGTGTGCTTGGAGCTGCATTCTGACTCCAACAATTCTCTTATTTGGAGGTGGGTAGCATTCTTTGTCACAAGGCCCTCGGAATTGTCCTGGATCATTGTATGCTGAGATGAACAGTCTTTCACCATTGATCCTTCCACAATATTGCTGTTGCTGTGTACAAAATTCTGTGATTCTTCTTGGTAGACACACCTTCACATGAATGGTTTTCTCAGGCTAATGATTACACGAATTCCCAAAGGCAGCACCAACAGAGAAGGGAGACAGCCCAGGCACATGCTAGGTGGGTGAGGGAAGCTGGCCTGGGGGTTCAGATTGAGTGAATGCTCCACAAAAATGGAAACAGGCTAGTCTTAGTTCCTTTGATCTGTGTTCTATTTAGGGTGATTTGCCACATAGTTAAGGGTGACGTGAAGTTAATTGTTCAAAGCATCAGAGCTGGAACTACACCTGAGGCAGATTCAGTTGGGGTTGGGAGGCAATTGGAATGTGGGAGACAGCCAGAACCCTGGTAGTTATGCCAAGAAAGGGAGGTGGCTGCCCTCAGAGCCTTTTGCTCCTGCCCTGTGGAAGTGGATGGGAAGGCGTACCCTGGAAGACCCAAAGATGAGAGGGATGCCATCTTTGCAGGGGGAAGGGTCCCCACCATCATCGTGTTGCCACCTTGGAACTCAGTGTCACTACTTAAAGCCCTGCTGGGAAGACTTCCTTGGGATGGGACTGTTCTCTCTTGCTGGTTCCAAACTTGTTAATAGTGTTTCATTCTCCAGAAATACATTCCTGCAAGTATCAATTACGTAGTCTTCTCTAGTGCCTCAGAAGATGTGAATCTACTTATTTCTATGATTCATAATTTCATGAATCTGTGTTTCATAAACCTGCCATCTTCAGCCCCAATTCCATAAATGTGGAAATGGATATCAAGTATTTGCCTAATGGGGTCCAAAAATGAGTCAGAAGCAGAACTGGAACCCAGGACTTCTGCTGCCCCTTCCCTGCCCTCTCTGCTGGGTGTAGCTGCCTGTCTCTCAGATTTAGAGAATGGGGGCAACTTTAGTGTGGTACCTAGAGAGCATGAGTGATACTGAAAGCCAGAGATGAGTAGAGAGGAAACTGCCAGGGAAAATGGTCTGGGTGGTTAGATGCGTTCAGAGGGGGAAGAAGACGGGTTTAGAATACAGAAACAACTCCATTAGACAAACACTGAGTTATGTATGATTCCTACTGGTGGCCCGGCCTCTTGTCCACTACAAGTTTCTGGTCCAAGTTGTAGGACAGAGTTCTTTTTTTTTTTTTTTTTTTAATATTTTCCCATAGTTACACGTTTCATGTTCTTTCCCTCTCCCCAAACCTACCTTAGCCGACACACAATGCCACTGGGTTTTACATGTATCATTGATTAAGACCTAATTCCATATTATTGATAGTTGGACTAGAGTTATCATTTAGTGTCTACATCCCCAATAATATCCCCATCAGCCCATGTGTTCAAACAGTTGTTTTTCCTCTGTGTTTCTGTAGGACAGAGTTCTGATAGAGTAGTGAGAAAAGATCTACGGGGTTCTGTGAGGACTTCTATACTTAATTTTTTTTTTGTTTTTTGACGTTTTTCTGTCTTTGTAACCACTTTGAAATAGAAGGGCAAGGACTAGGCAAGAGGGGCTGGGTGACTTGCCCAGGGTCACACAGATAGAAAGCATCTGAAGTCAAATTTGAACCCAAGACCTCCCATCTCCAGGCCTAGCTTTCTATTCACCGTGGCATCTACCTGTGCCTTTAACTTTACAAAATGAGTTTTACTGACGATCTTTGCTTTATATTACAGTCACTTTCAGATGTAATTTAAGGTCACCAATCCATCTTCATCAACATCCTTTGTAACAAAGTAAAATAGTTAAGCAAAACCAAAACTTGACAGTGATTTACCAAAGTGTGCAATATTCTATACCTCTGGTTTCCCACCTTTCTAGAGTAGGAGGTGTTTCCTCTTCTCTGGGACCACTCTGGTCATTACAATGACTCAATGTCCCATTCCGTTTTTTCTTTTCATTTACATTATTTCATTTATTGATTTTTCATTTACATTAGTCAGTGTGTGCAGTTTTTTTAGCTAATTGTTTCATTTGAAATCATATTTCTTTGATCTACACTGTTCTCTAGTGCCTCAGGAGATGTGAACCTGCTTATTTCTGTGATTCATAATTCCATGAATCTGTGTTTCATGATTACTGATGACTTTCCTAAACCAGGGAAGGATCAGCAATGACCTGGCCTTCTAGGGCCATGCCCAGCCTGAGCTACGAGGCATTGTGTTCCCCTTTTGTCAGACTGTCTCTACCCCAACACAGATTTTTGTTTTCTACTCATACCAAGATATTGGCTTTTAGGGAACTTAGTGGGCTTAGGGGGAAAAAGTCAATAAAGTCAAGTTCTCTTTTTGGGGGCACTGATAATGAGTAAGTAGGTGATTTCCAGATCATTCTCATTTGCCTTTAGAATGATGTATCTGAGCCTGTGTTCCTGTCTTTAATTGTACCCTCCATAGAATGTCTCCATGATTTTCTCTATTCAAACCCTACCCTATTCATCCTTCAAGTCCCATCTCCTCCAGAAAAGCGCAGTCAATAACCCTCTGTCACATATTTGTCAGAGAATTCTAGAGTGGTAAGGAACCTTAGAAATGACTGAACCCCAAAGTGGAAATAGTTCCCAGAGAAGGAAAGAAACTTACCCACCATCATAGTTTACCAACAGAGTTAGGATGAAACTCCCAGGGTCCCAATTCCCAGTCGGAGCTCTTTCTTCTATCCCATATTGCCTTGTCTGGGGCCTTTCTTCATCTGTAAAATTGGAACTGGATTGGATGACCACAGAGGTTCCTTACAGCTGCCAACATTCTATGGCAATTTCCCATTGGATTGATGTTTTCTCTCAATTTTTCACATGTATAAGTTTTCTCTCCCCAAGAAAATAAATTTCTTAAAGAGATCATGTTGGGGCAGCTGGGTAGCTCAGTGGATTGAGAGCCAGGTCTAGAGATGGGAGGTCCTAGGTTCAAATCAGGCCTCAGACACTCCCCAGCTGTGAGACCCTGGGCAAGTCACTTGACCCCCATTGCCCACCCTTACCACTCTTCCAAACAGAAGTTAAGAGTTTAAAAAAATTTTTTTAATTAAAAAAAAAAAGAGATCATATTATAGGTATCTATAAATACAACCCAATATGGCATATACATCACAGCAAATATGATAAAAAATTGGACCTTAAAAATAAATATTTGATATATATTTCCTATGTCTCATAATATCCAGAACAGTTTTAAGTATGATGTAAATGTTCAAAAAAAGCTGTTAAATGATTTACTTTTGAGTAGCAGGACTACCTGTGTTTGGCTCAGGGTGATTTTATTTTATTTTTTTAAGTGGGAAAAAGAGATTTATTTTAAATTAAAGAATCTTGACAAGCAGACCAGAGAACAAAGGGTGGCATTCTCTACTGCCTATTTTCCTATGGGTGCCAAACTCTCATGGACTTTAATGGGAGTACTGCTCATACAAGCGAAACCCAGAGCTGAAGGGATCTAGATCAAAGCAAGTGTCTCAAAGCTTCACGATAGTCCAGCTGTTTTCAAAATTCCATTTCTAGCATTTTTTTTTCAGATCTTGCCTGTCTTTTCCAAGATGGCATGTGCAAGATATTTTAAAATCAAAGGCCTAAATTTCTCTGAATTATCATTATTATTCCCGTAGCAATTGCCATGACCACTCCCACTATCATTACCATTATTAATAATAAAAAATATCAATAATTTCTCAGTTTCTCATCTCATCACCAGAAGGTTTATTGCAGTTGTCTCAGGGTGATTTTAAGAGGAGCAGCTGGATGGCTAGTGTAGGTTTAGTCCCCTGTTGGCCATTTTGTGAAGTGAACCTACCAGCCTGAGGATCCCCATCCTCTAAGCCACATGCGTTTATGAGGCCTGGAGGAGACCTAGCACTGTGGGGAACAGCAACAGATTTACTGTAGAATCAGACATCTCCAGTCCAAATTCCAGCTATCTGACTGCTTACTCTGTGTGACCGTTAGCCACTCCTTTTGCATTTGTGGGGTCCTAATTCTTCCCCTTTCAAATAAATGGGTGGCAGGTAAGTGGCTCAGGGGATTGTAAGCCAGACCTAGAGATGGGAGGTCCTGGGTTCAAATGTGAAGTCAGCCACTTCCTTGCTGGGTGGGCCCTGGGCAAGTCACTTACTCCCCATTGCCTAGCCATTACCGCTCTTTGCCTTGGAACCAATACACAGGATTGATTCTAAGACAGAAGATAGGGGTTTAAAATAAATATATAAATGGCTTGGATTTTCCTGCTCTAAATATGCAATCCTACAACCTCATAGTGCTCCTTGTTCTCTTCAATGTTGAATTGACCCAGAGTGTGTAACAGAAGCCAGGGAGAAAGCATAGCCCAAAGGTCAAAGCAAGCCCTTGAATTGGGAATCGGGGATTCTGGGATCTCTTCCCAATTACTGATAGTCCGCCAGGGAAGGTTTCACACCAAGGGTCAGGCTGCTTTCAAGCCCTTCCAGCCTACATATCCACATAACTCCTACCCCATTTCTAGCCAAATAGTCTGCTACCCACTCTATGCACAATCTGTCACTCACCCTTGACATCCTCTCCCTGCTCACTTTTTAAATCTCTAGCTTTCTTCAAAGCAAGTCAAACATCATTTCCTAGAGGTGGTCCTGCCCACTCCTCCTCATTTGTCGTAGTCATTTCCCTAGCCCTGATATGGCTTTGCATTATTCCCTCTATATTTTGTATATATTTAGTGCTTCACCTTGGCAGACTAAAATAGCCAGGTACTTCGTTGAATAGAATGTTGGTCCTGCAATCAAGAAGACCAGAGTCACGTGCAACTTTAGATAGACTTACTAGTTTATGACTTTAGGTAAGTCACTTAACCTGTTTGCCTCAGTTTTCTCAACTTTAAAATGGGAACAACAGCATTTCTCTTTGAAGGGTTTTTGTGAAGATCAAATAAAATAATATTTATTAAGCATCTGATATATAACAGGTGCTATATAAATGTACATTCTCTTCTCTTCCAAGAAAGTAAACTGCTCAAGTGCAAGAAGAGTTTCATTCTGTATATTTGTACATCAATGCCTAGCAGAATAACTCCCATATAATAGGAGCAGCCTATCTCCCCCAGTATCCTCTGTCTCTAGCCTCAGTGTCTAGCCTGTTTTAAGCTGCCTCTCCTGAATACCCCACCTATTCCCTTGCTGATCCCATATACCACCCATTCCTTCCTTCTCTACATTCAGCCATCCCCTTCATTCCTCCTCCTAATACCTCATCACCTTTACCCCTCCTTTCAACCAAAAGATAAAGATCTACTTCATTTCTCTATAACAATATTAAATGCTTGTTGGGTTGAACTGATTTAAAGTCCCAGTTGGAAGAGTAATAAGGGCACCATCCTTTTTGGATATTGTCTCCCTGGCCCCGTACCCTGAAGGAGGTCTTCCCAACTTGGTTAGTGACCATTTTGGAGGGGTTCTCCATGCTGCCAAGAAACAGTTATGGTAGTTTATGGGATTCTAGACTTGGAGCTACGAAGGACTTCAGAAGTGAGCAAGTCTGCCAATTTACAGATGAAGAAGCTGAGACCCAGAGAGGTGATGACTGACCTTGTACGTACTCAGTTGCTTATACATCTTCTCCCCTATTAGAATGTCAGCCTCTTGAGCGCAGAGACCATTTTTCAACTTTCTTTGTATCCTTAACATATACTGCCATCCACAGCACATTATAAGAAGCCCGTGACTGTTTGAACCCAGGCTCCCCGACCCCCCAGGACACTCTGCTTTCCCACACCAACTCTCATTTCAGGATGGCTCAAATGGTATGTTATTTCACCAAGTTTCAGTGCTAAATACGAGCCATGCTGAGGAAGGATACCGTCTGGGTTAGAAATGAACGTGCAGGCTTCAGATTAAACGCAGGGAGATGACTCACATGGAAGCCCTGTGGACCGCAGCTGCAACAGATAATAATAGAGCAACTACATGGCACTCACATGGATTGTCTCATTTGAGCCTCACCACAACCCTACGAGGTAGGTAACAAAAGTAATATTGTCATCCTCATTGTACAGATGAAAAAACGGGCTCAGCGAGCTCAGTGCCCCGGCTCAAAAGGCAAGTGAATGGATTCAAACCCAGTTCTGACTCCAAGACCAATCCTCTTTCCGTTAGATCGTGCTGCTAAAACACTGATTTAAGATATTCCTCTTCTCCTGGCTCTCTGGGGAGCATAGATGGGGTAGAGTGATAAATCAACCAATAATTTATCACATTTCTGTTTTATCTAGTACTGTGCTAGGCATGGGATATAAAGACAAAAAACCAAAGTTCTACTCACAAGGAGCTTACTACTGGATGATACGTCTGTTTCTCTCTCATAAACACACACATATATTTATATAAATAATAAATGCATACAGAATAAATACAAATAAACATAAGGTTCTTAGGCAGAGGGGCCACTAGCAGTTGTTAAGTGTGAAGCCCTTATGGAGAAGGTAGAATTTAAGCTGAATCTTGAAGGAATGAAAGATTCTATTGAGATGGAAATGGGGAAGGGAATGTAATTCTATGCATGAGAAATGACCAGCTCAAAAGTACAGATATGGGAAAGAATTCCTAGAGGCCAGTTTGGTGATATTGGAAGAGGAATAATTTATGATGAATCTAGAAAGATAGTTTAGAGTCAGCTTGTGAAGATCTTAGAAGCCAAATAATTTTTATTTTCTCCTAGTGGCAATAGGGAGTCACTCGAATTTATTGAGGAGAGTGACATGGCCAGTTTTAAACTTAAGGAAAATTGTTTAAGGAGATAAATTAGAGAGAGATTTGAGGCAGGGATGCTAGTTAGGGATGCCTCTGCACTCATCCAGAAAAAAGTTGTTGAGGGCTGGAATTTAAATGGTCATTGAGAGAAGGGGTCAGATTTGAAAGAAGAGAGATGTGAAGTAGAAATGGCAAGATTTAGCAACTGACTGGATATGTGGGGTGAGGGAGAGTGAGAATTTGAGAATAATGCCAAAGATGTGAACCTGGGAAACTGGGGGAATGGCAAGCCCTCTGATGAATAAGATTTGGGAGAGAAGATAATGAATTCTCTTGGAAATATAAAATGTAGTTTTCAAGGAAAGCAAACCTATTGTGTTGGTCTCACTTTGTATCAAATTACTTCAGTTCAAAGTTTCTTAAATGAGAAACAAAATGCAAACGGTGAAGAAATTCAAAAGAAAGTCATGGAAGTACTTTGTAAGAAAGTTAGATATAGTAAAATGGTCCTGATATTCATTCAAATGATATTTGTTATTTTATCAAGTTCTGTAAAACTCTTTGACAATTTGATTGCTATAAGCATTAAAATTATACCCTTAATGGATCTGTCATTTTCATTATACCTGTATTGACATGGCTCTGCCATGAGCACTGAATATTCCTCCATTTATTTATGTTGTTCTTTTCTTCTCTGGAGCATTATAACTGAATCTGTATAAATCTCTCATGTGTTTTGGTAGATTGATCTCCATATGCTCCATGCATTCTGAAGTTATCTGGAATGTGATTTCTTTTTCTATTATTGCCCCTGTATTGTGTTATTATGTAGAAGTGTCATTGATTTTTCTGGGTTTATTTTGTAGATTACAACTTATTTTATTAGTTTTATTTTCTGTGGATTTTTCTAAAAAGAATTTGCCTTCATTTTCTTCATTGTTTAATCTTCTCATTCTGCCTAGTCTAGATTTTTATCCTTTGTTTTGTGACCTTATATTTACTTAATCTTTTGAAAACTTCCAAGTACCAATTTTGGATTCCATTTACTAGACTTTTTGTTACTCATTGCCTTATAGATTTGTCCAATGGGCCCTGTTTTCTATTGTGCCTCATTCTTAGCAATACGTTTCTGCAGGTTATAGAGGGGTCATTGCCCAGTGGTAGGAATTTTCATTTGTACTTCATTATGTAGTTCATTTACTCTTTGCTCTGCCCATGGTCAGTTTCTCACCTTTTGCCATGAAATTTTCTCTTGGCAGTCAATGGAAGATTCATGCTTCTTCTTGGGAGCTCTGGTTTCTCCTTCTCCAGAAGCAGAATGAGTGGTTTTTGTAAGGACCAAATACCTGAAGATTATGCTCATAGTATAACCCCATTTCCCTTTATAAAATATCTCTTCCCCTTTGGGAACATTTCAGTAGTATTCCCTCCCACTTACTGAAATGAGAGTTCCCCTTTTCTTTCCTCATTTCAATCTTTCCTCTTTGCCTTGTCATACATTCTTCCATATGTTCTCTTCTTAGAAGACTATAGAAGTTATTTTCCATTTATTGTTAATTTTTAACTTCATCAGGGTACATTACCTAATCCTGTTTTATAATTAAGTTCCATAAAAACATTTGATTCACTTGTAAGCAGTGTTATAATGTTGGTCAATGATATTTCAGGCCTGTTTCTTCACCATCACTTCTATTTGACTTCTGCTTGCATCCTTGTCTTCTTGGGTAATTTTATTAATCTCTTAATGGTGTCTCTGCAATTTTACTGTTGTCTTTGGTGGCTGTATTTTTTTAAGCTGCTTATATTTCTGTTGTCTGGGATTTTTGAAAAAGCAAGTAATTCATTTAGGTCTGATTTTCTTTCTAAGAATGCTGTGAAGAACTCTTTAAAACTGAAGATCCATCTTTTTAAAAAAATGAATGGCTGAGCTCTTTAGTCAACATGGTTGCATCTTGAGCTTCTTTTGCTTTTTTGGACACATTATTCTATTCCCTCCTATGGTACTAATAGGTGAAGAAATCTTGCTATTACATTTTTTCCCCTTCATTCTTGAAGGTCTTTCTCCCGATCACCTAAAGAATTTGTCATTGGAATTGTTAAATTTAACCACCACGTTTCCTGGAATTGGTAGCGTGATGATTGTTTTTTCTCCTCTAGAGGTAGTCTCAGAATTCTTTAGATTGGAATTCTTTAGATTAGAATTCTTTTATTTTCTATGTTCAGAAATTCTGGGCAGTTCTCTTGTACAGTAGTATTTCTTGTATTACAGTGTTCATTTTTTGACTTGCATTCTTCTGGAAGACTCATCCTAGTTATCACTAAGCTTCTTTTCTTCAAGATCGGTTTGTTTTGTTTTTATGGACATCATCCTTTCTTTTAATGTTATTTATTTTTTTTGTTTCTCTTCTTCCAGATTGTCCTTCACTTTCATTTATTTGTATCTCCAATCAGTTATTTTCTCTTTTGTTTCTTTGATGAGAAAGCTGTGGATTCAAATTCTATTGAGAATTATTTGTTGTGCAAGCCATAATCTCTGCCTTTATAATTATTTTTGCTCTTTTAAAACAATCAGTAATATCCTTCTATGGTTTCATACCTTCTTGGGAATTCATAGGATCACTTGCCTCAATCATGTTTTGATTCATTTTTCTTTTTTTTTAGCTGATCCAGAGGTCATAGTTCCCTATATTATTATTTTTCCTATTTATCTGCTGTGCTTAAGGTGTTTGAATTTTCTTCCTTTTGAGATCTTTGGTGATTTCAATTTTTCTTTTCCTATATTCCTTACTGCTCACTTTTGGACTTCTTCCTCTTTGACAGAAGTTTCCCTTTGTGGGGGAGGGCTAGACCTTAAAGCTACCTTAGTCTCTTCCTGAGCTGGGAAATACCCATTTAATATGCTTCAGTCTCAGCCTCCAGTGACTTTTGAGGGTACAAAACTGGTCTCAGCTTCATGCTAGATACTTTGCTCCAGTTGTTATGCACACCATAGCATCCTGCTTCAGTTCCCTTGGTTCCTTAGAGTATTGTTGCATCATAGAGCTCTGCAGTCCAAACCAGAGCAAGCTTCTGCCTTTTGGATTTCCAAAGCACTAGAAGCCAGATAAGGGTAGGTTTGGGTTCTTTCCTGAGCCCATGGATTAGTTCTGCAGCTCAGCCTAATGTGTCAGGAATTTGAGATTAAACTTCTCTGGTGTTTTTTCAGGTTTTTACCTTGTTAGGATTTTTAGTGTCTTAGATTCTCAAGACAGTTGAAATTGCTTTGTCTTACAAATAATTTCTATTTTGGAGAAGTATCTAAGAGGTTTTAAGAATCAGAGAAAATGTCTAACTCACCATGTCTTGTTGATCATGGGACTTATAAGTTCCCCAATATTCTTTTTTTTTTTTTTTTAAATTTTAAACCCTTAACTTCTGTGTATTGACTTATAGGTGGAAGATTGGCAAGAGTAGGCAATGGGGGTCAAGTGACCTGCCCAGGGTCGCACAGCTGGTCCAATATTCTTTTTAAAAGCAAAATAACATATTTGTGGACATATCAATGTCATTCACATAAGAAAACTAGTTGAAATTTGGAGAGTGAATGTATTTCAAAGAGATCAAGTAAAAAAGAAAAGGAACTTCATACAAAAATGCTTATATATATATTTTGTGGTTCTTTTTGTGTTGGCAAAAAATCGGAACTTAAGAAATGCCCATGAGTTGAGAAATGACTAAACAAATCATAGTATATGATTGTGATGAAACACTATTGTACTGTAAGAAATGAAAAAGAGAATGAATGGATATCTTCAGAAAAATCTGGGAAGATTTACATGAACAGATGCAAAGAGAATTGAGCAGAACCAGGAGAACATTATACATAGTAACAGTAATACTATAACAGTAATCAATTGTGAATGACTTAGCTACTATGATGAATACAATCAATACAACTTCAAAAAGATGATGAAGTTCTCATTGTCAGTCGATGCTACAAAGGTCAACAAATTGGTACAATGGTCCAGGTTTACAGAAAAAAAAAATACATGATCTACATTGAGCATGTGCAGCAGAGGAAGGGTTAATGGTATAACCGATCATGTGGGCATTCATCCAAGGTGGTTACCAACAAGGCTAAAACTAGACAACAATCACAAAAAGATCCCAGAATGAAAAGTCAAATCTCTCTGCCAAATATGAGAGGAAAAAGGCAACTATAAGGAAGAAACTATTGAAAAAATGCAAGAATCAGAAAAAAATGACTCTCTCAGTGATGGGAAGACTTTTTAAAGAGGGGGCCAAAGGAAAAGAAATGTCAGTGTGTTTCTAAGGCAACTCTTTCATAGTTTCATTGTATTGTATCCCACTCATTGTATTCAATTAGGAATAAAGTCGCACAGCCGGATAGAACATTTCAGGGTGCCGCATCTGCAGGCGGTGGTAGTTTGCCCATCACTGGACTATACCATTGTAGGATAAACATTTTAAGAACCAACTTTCCTTGGCTGGCAGATGTTCTCTGGAACAGGTCAGGTACTCTGGTTGTTTATTTCAATGTCATATATGCAGTTCTGTCACTATCTAATCAAAGTCCATGAAACAGACTGTTGGAAAAAAAGAGTATAATAGCAGAAGGCTTGGACATTTGTTTTATGGCATTGTTCAAATTAGGTCAACCTTCTCCAATATATACGCTCTTATGCTATTTTAAGGTGTTCCTTATGGAGAACTATAAGACTGTGTTAATTTTTAAGTATATCCAACCACAAAGGAATAACAGAATTTACATTTTTTGAGCAACCTGATTTGTAAAACTGTAAAAGTTCAAATCATTTCACAGAGGATATCTTCCCCACTTTTTTTAAAAACATTTTTTAATATTTTTAACATGATTACATGCTTCATGTCCCTACTTTCCCCTTCACCCCCCACTCTCCCCCCACCCATGGCCGACGCGCATTTCCACTGGTTGTAACATGTGTCATCAATCAAGACCTATTTCCAAATTGTTGATAGTTGGATTGGTGTGGTAGTTTCAAGTCTACATCCCCAATCATGTCCGCCTCAACCCATGCGTTCAAGCAATTGTTTATCTTCTATGTTTCCTCTCCTGCAGTCCTTCCTCTGAATGTGGGCAGCATCTTTACCATAAATCCCTCAGAGCTGTATTGTGTCATTGCAGTGCTGCTGGTACAGAAGTCCATTACATTCTATTTTACCACAGTATATCAGTCTCTGTGTACAATGTTCTTCTGGCTCTGCTCCTTTCGCTCTGCATCAGTTCCTGGAGGTCTTTCGAGTTCACATGGAACTCCTCCAGTTTACTATTCCTTTTAGCACAATAGTATTCCATCACCAGCATATACCACAATTTGTTCAGCCATTCTCCAATTGAAGGACATACCCTCCTTTTCCAGTTTTTTGCCACCACAAAAAGCGCAGCTATAAATATTTTCGTACAAGTCTGTTTATCTATGATCTCTTTGGGGTACAAACCCAACAATGGTATTGCTGGATCAAAGGGCAGGCATTCTTTTATAGCCCTTTGAGCATAGTTCCAAATTGCCAGCCAGAATGGTTGGATCAGTTCACAACTCCACCAGCAATGCATCAATGTCCTAATTTTGCCACATCCCCTCTAGCATTCATTACTCTCCCCTTCTTTCATTTTAGCCAATCTGCTAGATGTGACGTGATACCTCAGAGTTGTTTTGATTTGCATTTCTCTAATTATTAGAGGTGTAGAACACTTTCTCATGTGCTTATTGATACTTTTGATTTCTTTACCTGAAAATTGCCTATTCATGTCTCTTGCCCATTTATCAATTGGGGAATGGCTTGATTTTTTATACAATTGATTTAACTCCTTGTATATTAGACCCCTGTCAGATTTTTTGTTATAAAGATTTTTTCCCAATTTGTTGTTTCCCTTCTGATTTTGACTACATTGTTTGTGTTTGTACAAAAGCTTTTTAGTTTAATATAATCAAACCCATTTAATTTACATTTTGTAATTTTCTCTAGCTCTTGCTTGGTTTTAAAATCTTTCCTTTCCCAGAGATCTGACAAGTATACTATTCTGTGTTCACTTAACTTATTTATAGTTTCCCTCTTTATATTCAAGTCATTCACCCATTCTGAATTTATCTTGGTGTAGGGTGTGAGGTGTTGATCTCAACCTAATCTCTCCCATATTGTTTTCCAAATTTCCCAGCAGTTTTTGTCAAATAGTGGATTCATGTCCCAAAAGTTGGGCTCTTTGGGCTTATCATACACTGTCTTGCTGATGTCATTTACCCCAAGTCTATTCCACTGATCCTCCCTTCTGTCTCTTAGCCAGTACCATATTGTTTTGATGACTGCTGCTTTATAGTATAGTTTAATATCTGGTACTGCTAGGCCCCCTTCCTTCACATTTTTTTTTCATTATTTCCCTTGATATTCTTGATCTTTTGTTATTCCAAATGAAATTTGTTATAGTTTTTCCTAATTCAGTGAAGAAGTTTTTTGGTAGCTTGATAGGTATGGCACTAAATAGGTAAATTAATTTGGATAGAATGGTCATTTTTATTATGTTAGCTCATCCTACCCATGAACAGTTAATGGCTTTCCAATTGTTGAGCTCCAGTTTTATTTGTTTGGAAAGTGTTTTGTAGTTGTTTTCATATAATTGCTGTGTTTGTTTGGTAGATAGATTCCTAAGTATTTTATATTGTCTAGGGTGATTTTAAATGGTGTTTCTCTTTCTACCTCTTGCTGCTCTAATGTGTTGGAAATATATAGAAATGCTGATGATTTATGTGCATTTATTTTGTATCCTGCCACTTTGCTAAAGTTGTTGATTATTTCTACCAGCTTCTTAGTTGATTCTCTAGGATTTTTTAAGTAGACCATCATATCATCTGCAAAGAGTGATAGCTTAGTCTCCTCATTGCCTATTTTGATACCTTCAATTTCTTTTTCTTCTCTAATTGCTATTGCTAGTGTTTCTAGTACTATGTTGAATAATAGAGGTGATAATGGGCATCCTTGTTTCACTCCTGATCTTATTGGGAAGGCTTCTAATTTATCCCCATTGAATATAATGCTTGTTGATGGTTTTAGGTATACACTGTTTATTATTTTTAGGAAGGGTCCTTCTATTCCTATACTTTTCAGTGTTTTCAATAGGAATGGATGCTGTATTTTGTCAAAGGCTTTTTCAGCATCTATTGAGATAATCATGTGATTTTTGTTTGTTAGACTGTTGATATGGTCAATTATGTGGATGGTTTTCCTAATGTTGAACCAACCTTGCATTCCTGGTATAAATCCCACCTGATCATGGTGGATGATCTTCTTAATTACTTGCTGGAGTCTCTTTGCTAGTATTCTATTTAAGATTTTTGCATCTATGTTCATTAGGGAGATTGTTCTGTAGTTTTCTTTCTCTGTTTTTGGTCTCCCTGGCTTTGGGATCAGTATCATATTTGTGTTGTAGAAGGAATTTGGTAGGACTCCTTCTTTGCTTATCATATCAAATAATTTATATAGTATTGGGATTAGTTGCTCTTTGAATGTCTGATAGAATTCACTTGTGAATCCATCAGGTCCTGGTGATTTTTTCTTAGGGAGTTTTTTGATGGCTTGTTCAATTTCTATTTCTGATATGGGATTATTTAGGTATTCTATTTCTTCCTGCTGTTAATCTAGGCAATTTATATTTTGTAAATATTCACCCATATCTCCTAAATTGTTATATTTGTTGCCATATAATTGGGCAAAATAGTTCTTAATGATTGCCTTGATTTCCCCTTCATTAGAGGTAAGGTCTCCCTTTTCATCTTTAATACTGTCAATTTGGTTTTCTTCTTTCTTTTTTCTTATTAGATTGACCAGTACTTTGTCAATTTTCTCTTTTTTCAAAATACCAGCTTCTAGTCTTATTTATTAATTCAATAGTTCTTTTACTTTTGATTTTATTAATTTCTCCCTTAATTTTTAGTATTTCTAATTTAGTTTTCATCTGGGGGTTTTTAATTTGCTCGCTTTCTAATTTTTTGAGTTGCATACCCAATTCATTAATCTCTGCCCTCCTTAATTTGTTAATATATGCACTCAAGGATATAAATTTCCCCCTGAGAACTGCCTTGGCTGCATCCCACAGAGTTTGGTAGGATGTTTCATCATTGTCATTCTCTTCAATGAAATTGTTGATTGTTTCTATGATTTCTTCTATGACAAATTGATTTTTGAGAATCATATTGTTTAATTTCCAATTGGTTTTTGATTTGCCTGTGCAGGTGCCCTTACTAATTATTATTTTTAGTGCATTATGATCTGAGAAGGTTACATTTATTATATCTACTCTTTTGCATTTGTTTGCAATGATTCTATGCCCTATTACATGGTCAATCTTTGTGAATGCAGCTGAAAAGAAGGTGTATTCCTTTTTCTCTCTATTTTTCTCCACATATCAATTAAGTCTAATTTTTCTAGTACTTCATTCACCTCTCTTACCTCTTTCTTGTTTATTTTTTGGTTTGATTTATCTAGATCTGAAAGAGGAATATTTAGATCTCCCACTAGTATGGTTTTACTATCTATTTCCTTCTTGAGCTCTACCAGTTTCTCCTTTATGAATTTCAATGCTATGCCATTTGGTGCATATATATTGAGTAGTGTTATTTCCTCATTGTTTATACTGCCTTTAATCAGGATGTAATGACCTTCCCTGTCTTTTTAAATCATATCTATTTTTACTTTTTTGTCAGAAATCATAATAGCCACTCCTGCCTTCTTTTTCTCATTTGACGCCCAAAAGATTTTGCTCAAGCCCTGAACCTTAAACTTGTGTATGTCCACCCGTCTCATATGTGTTTCTTGTAGACAACATATGGTAGGATTTTGGTTTCTAATCCACTCTGCTATTCCGTTTTATGAGCGAGTTCATCCCATTCACATTCAGAGTTATAATTATAAGTTGTGCATTCGCTGACATTTTCGTATCCTCCCCTATTCCTACCCCTTCTCCTTAAACTATTTCCTTTTAAACCAGTGGTTTGCTATTAAGACCCTATCCCTTATCCCCTCCCTTGACTAACTTTTCCCTTTCTACCCCCTCCTTTATTATTCCCCTCTTTTTGTTTTTAAAGACCGAATGAATTCCCTCCCCCTTCTTTTCCCCTCCCTTTTTTTGACCTCCCCACTCCTCTGCTCCCCTTGGTTTATCCCTTCTGACTTTCTCAGTAGGGTTAGATAAGAGTTTTATATCCCAGTGGATAATATAGCTACTCTTCCCTCTCCAGGTTGATTACACTGAGAGTAAGGTTTAAATATTACCTCTTAATGCTCTCTTCCTCTCCTTCTTATAATAGTATTTGTCCCCTCTCCTTCCCATGCCCTCTTGGTGTGTAATAGAATATCCTATTTTTCTTATTCTCTCAAGTTTCTCTTGATGTCCCCTGCTATTCATCCCCCTCTTTCCCACCCCCCATATTATCTTAGACTATTTAGTATTCCACCCTTTCCCTGTGAATTATTCTTCTGATTACTTTAATAGTGAATACTATAATAGTGAATAGAGTTCACTACCAAGAATTATACATAGCATTTCTCTACATAGGAATACAGATAATTAGATCTTACTGAGGCCCTTAAAAAGGCAAATTTAAAAGTTATGAGTTTTCTTTCTTTCCCCTCTGTTTCTTATTTACCTTTTCATGTTTCTCTCGATTTTTGTGGTTGGATATCAAACTTTTCATTTAGCCCTGGTCTTTTCTGTGCAAATACTTGGAAATCTTCAATTTTGTTGAATGCCCATACTTTCCCCTGGAAGTATATAGTCAATTTTGATGGGTAGTTGATCTGTGGTTTCAGGTCCAGCTCTCTTGTCTTTCTGAATATCATATTCCAAGCCTTGCTGTCTTTTAGCGTGGAGGCTGCCAGATCCTGTGTGATCCTGATTGGTGCTCCTTGATATTTGAATTGTCTCTTTCTGGCTTCTTGTAAGATTTTTTCTTTTACTTGGAAGCTCTTAAATTTGGCAATTATATTTCTGGGCGTTGCCCTTTCTGGGTCTAGTGTAGAGGGGGATCTATTCAATGTCTACATTGCCCTCTTGTTGTAGGACTTCAGGGCAATTTTGCTGAATACTTTCTTTTAGTATGGAGTCCAGGTTTCTATTAATTTCTGGTTTTTCTGGAAGTCCAATGATTCTCAAATTGTCTCTTCTAGACTGGTTTTCTTGGTCTGTCACTCTCTCATTGAGATATTTCATGTTTCCTTCTATTTTTTCAGTCTTTTGACTTTGTTTTATTTGTTCTTGTTGTCTTGAGAGATCATTAGCTTCTAATTGCTCAATTCTAGCCTTTAGGGACTGGTTTTCAGCTATAATCTTTTGGTTTTCGGCTATGATCTTTTGGTTTTCCTTTTCAATCTGGTCATTTCTGGTGTTCACTTTGCTTATCAGTTCATTTGATTTCTGAGCCTCACTTTCCAATTGCAAAATTCTGCCTTTTAAACTGTTATTTGTACTCTTCAAGAGCTTGTGACCAGTTTTCATTATTTTGGGAGGGTCTGGATGCTTGTTTGTTCTCCTCTTCTGTTTGCTGAGTTGTCTGCATTTTCTCTGTGTAAAAGTTGTCGAGTGTTAAAGATTTCTTTTTCTTGTTAATCTTTCTCGTCTGAGCTTCCTGATTCTGGGTAGCCATTGTTATCCCAGCAGCTTCTCAGCTTTATCCTCATGCTCAGGGTCTGTCTGCAGTCTTTTGGGTCCTGAGGTCTGAGTTCTGGTTTTTCTCAAGGTCAAGCCCCCTGGTGGACTCCCTTGCTTGGTCCTCTGCTGGAGGTTCCTTTACAAATCTCAGGGCGCTGCTTCCACAGTTGTATACCTGTCTGCACTGGTTCCCCACTCAGGGTTTCAGAGCCTTCGCTCACGCTCACGTGCATGCCTGTGTCTGCCTCCACCTGCGCCTGTGTTCTGCGCCCGCGCTCAGAGTTCGTGTGGGTTCTTTAACTTTTTGGGGTCCTAAATCTTGCTTCTCTCAGGAACAGGCCCTGGAGCTGCCAATGACTCAATGGGTGCCCCAAACTTTCTCTATTTCTTTTTAGCTGGCTTTAGCGCTATAGGTGGTGTGTGTGGAGGGGGTGGGGGTGGGGTGGTTGCTCAACCCGCGATTTAGTGAGAGCTGTTTCACCCCTTTATAGCATGGAAATGTCCCGATTCCACGTACCTTTCACACTGCGCCCCGTTGTGGGGTCCCTTCGTTCGACTGGGTTTGTTTTTATGTCTCCTTATATGTTTCAGTTAGGAGAGGTTAAGAGCTGCTTTTTACTCTGCCGCCATCTTAATCCGGAAGCCCTCCTTCCCCACTTTTAAAACGAGACACAGATAATGAATCATTTGGTGCCATGCTTTTTATTCAAATGAAAAGGGGGAAAATACACTATACCAGGAAATGAACAATATGACAATATTTTACAGCACAGCATCTGAAAAAAAAGTAGGAAATAATGCTCCAAGTGGATAGGATAAGCACACCATACACTGTACATTGCTCAACAGTGTCCATAAAATCATACTAAGTTAACCTGATTTTGGCTTTAAACAGCCAAACAAGAAAAGCTGTAAGAGCTGTTTCAGTTGTACTAAAATCAAAAGCCAAACAAATCAAGAGGAACTGAAAATTTTCCATAGCTATAGTAACAGTTAGAATTGGACATTTTTGCATTGGTAACTAAGACAACTGGCAGATTTAACCATACCAATCATAGTCAATAGTAATCTGACCTCTAATGATGAAAGCACCAATGTGTTCCAACAAGGTCAATGACAAAACCTCATCTTTACAAAAAGCATCATTTTCCTTAAAAAATTTTTTTTCACATGGCTCTAAGTAAAGCCATACCATAATTAGAAAATTTGCAGTCTTAAAAAGGAAAAGCCCCAAACTCTTCCTGTATCAATAAAGTAAAATTTTATACTGAGAGCAATGAACTTTTAGTGAAAATATTCAGATTTTGCCTTTAGACATTGCACAAGTTACAGTTTAACTGTTAGACAACTAGATTCCAGGATATACTGTGTCACAGGTAATAGCAATTATTTGAAGGGTTCCTTCTCAAATTATGCATCAAATGTTTTCTCTAGAAAATATTTAGGCAGAACTTTATAAGATTACTGAATCACTTATCAATTATAAAAAGCAAATGTAACAGTTAACTTCTTAATTCTTAATAAATGATCCCTATTTACCATATTCTGATTTAATTTTTTTTTACTATGATCTTTCTGAAATGTTTATTTAAAATCACTTCATTATAATCATGGAAATTGTTGTCTAACAGGCAAAAAGTGCAACTCTCTCCTATCTTTTTAATATTTATATGTTATATACACAATATGTATAGGTTTAAAACATGAGTTACATATCCTGGTCTCTTACATGCAAACAGTAGATCACAAGTAGTTTTGAGCTACACATACATTTTGCACAGGTATTGGAAATTCTATGGATTTTTTTTACAGTTTTAACAAATATACATAAATATAAGAACATAAATTACAGTAAAATATTGACAGCACGTCTGAGAAAATGTTGATAACTCAGATGCATTGATACCTAAGGCCTTATAATAATTAAAAAAGTATGGTTCAGAGACATCTCATTCCTATCCTTTTCTTAATAAGTAAATAAAGTACATCATTTGCAACATTATCTTTAAGCAACTCAGAGAGAGAAATGTTTCTTTTTTAGTCTCTACTTCCCATGAAAGAAAACACACAACACCTCTCATCGACAGCACAATCCTGCCTTTTTCTCTAAGTTTGACACAGTTGTCACAACACTGAACATGACAGGGCCATATAATCAGTCAAGTCCTTTCCTGAGAATGAATTTTTTTCCCCAACTAACGCTCTGGTAGCATTGTTAAAGAAACCAAAGATCATGTAGAGAGGGTTTCAAGTTTGTACTTAATCTAAATAATTCTATTTGAAAACAATCTAAGATGGAAGAATGTCAAAGCTAAGCAAAGATAAAATAGAATTAGGCATTGTTTTGAAATAAAAATGCAGCCCTTTGTACATATTGTTTAAAAAGATTTCTAAATATTGTTTTTATACTGCTTATAAATATAATAAAAAACAGACAGTGGGCCATCTTTCTTCAAACTGAAAGATTATTCTCAAAATGTCATTCATTTCTTCAAGATTATAAAGTGATTTACTTTACAAGAGATAAGTCTTTTTGTTAAAAGGAAATCTACATCATTCTGAGCTAGGCAGAACTGATGCGAACACACAGCATACATAGATTTAATTCTTTACAGTTACCTAACCCGAAAAGACAAACCTAGCAGCTCCATAAAAACACTTCCTTCTTTTGTTAAAGAAATGTTAATACTTGTGTGAATAATAAACACAGACAGTAATTACTTAGTGTAACAGTTTTTGAAACTGCTGAGATCATTAAAACTTGAGGGTTTTTGCAAAATGAAATCTAGTGTTGTTTTTTCTGCATATCATTAAGAAAGGTGCAATTAACCTCTTAAGATGTGTTTCATTTAATCTCACAGTCTCTACATATAAACAAAATTCAATGGAGTTTAAGAATAAGACCAAAGTTTCTTTAGTAGAGAAAAAATTAGCAAAATAAACCATTTGAAGACAAGTACATACATAAAAAGTAAAAAATGTAACAGAAACACAAAAATCCATAATTTCAACCATATTTTCAACCTTAAGTCCAGCTACTACAGATGAACATTCAGTGCTTGTGTATCAAACCTTATATCGTGCAGCTGCACCCTCTATTACCATGTACAAATCTCCATGTGAATCAGTACATTCCCATGATCACTTGAACTTCTCACCAAAGCGACAATCTTCTGAACTCCCAAATACTGTGGTTTACATTCCAGTTGTGCGTGACATCAAAAGAGCTCAGTGTCCAGTTTTAAGTAATAAAAGTCTTGTTGGCAACCAAAAACTTATCTTTGATAGGCAAGAAGATGAAGTGCAAATATATCACAAGTGTTCTGAAGCAAATCTTTTCCCCAATTACTATGTCTTAGTGGTTAAAAGTTTCTTAGGTGTTACTGGTCTCTTGGACTGCCACAAATGACTATGAATGGTAATTGCATCAACACTGGCAGACATGGTCTTAGCAGGTATGTGGCTAAATTGCTTTCTGTCAGAGTTATATTTATAAAGCCCTTCTATCATTTTTTTAGTGATAGATTTAGGGCCAATCCCAGCCAGTTTATTGATTTCTTCTGTTTCTGGGCAATAGGTATATAGAGACCTAAATTGGCAGCCTGAATCCCGGAACAAGATTAAAAAGTTGTTGGCGTCAGACTTCTCCATTTCCTTAGAAGAAAAAAAAACAAAACCACATATTTGCTGAGTGAACACAGCTATGTTCTGAGTCAATTTCTACACTATAAAAAATACCTAATATAAGTAAGGCCTACTTGTAAAAAAGGTCACAGCTTTAAATACATTATGTAAAATTTAAAAGAAACACTAATTAATTAGAGACATGATATATATAATACAAAATTCTATCTGCTCTAGTTAAACATTACAATTTCACAGGAATTTTTACAATGACTTGCTTGGTGTCTTGATTTCTTCACCTGGCTACTACCTGTCTCCTTTATAGTTTGACTCTGTCAGTGAAACATTTTCTACCTCTGGGTTTCAATGCTGCAAGAAAATCTTTGACTCTGTCAGTGTGAATGTTCTTTTCACTGACACACTGACTACAACCCTTCCACTCCATGAAAAATAGTCTTCATGGATACTATGGCCTCCAAAACCAATCACTTGGGACTAACTTTCTGCTGGTAAGACTAAACTTAGCTGGGCTAGTCCTTGATAAGACAGATGTGTCTTCTAGTTTTCTAGAATCTAATTTTAACTGATCTCTGATTCAATTTTGTAATTACTATTTTACTCTGCCTTTGAAGTAATAATACTTTAATGTTTGCAAAGCACTTTACACATATCATTTGATCCATAGAAAAACTCTAGAGGGTAGAAAGAAGCAGGAATTGAATTTGGGTCTTTCTGATTCCAATTCTGGTATTCTATCCACTACACTATCTACTTCCTTCTAATTCCAAAAGTACTTATTCTAATGGAAAAAATTCTATAATTTAATCATTTATCACTTTAAAAAGATCACTGTAATTAAAAACATCTTACCTCTAATATTTTTTTCTTCTGACCTTCATTTACTTTTCCAGCCAAGCAGCAATGAGCTAATGCATTTTGTATTATATGCTTATTGGATTTTGCACTGGGTTCTTTGAATAGCTTTGGTCCTATGGAAAAGATTTAAAAAAATTTTTTGTCTCCATTATGATAATATTTCCATAACAGAAGAGTTACTATTTTTCAAATGGCATAAAAGCCATTATGTTAGCAATTGCCAGCATTATGTCCTCTGTATTAGGAACTCCTAAAACTTTGTATACAGTTCTGAAGCTAATGAATGCAACATAATCTCATCAGAGGCATTTGATCCACTGCCAAGTCATCTCTAAAGGCTCTTTCAGCCTCTGCATTAAACCTCCAAAGAAGGAAAACTCAACGATGGGTGGTTTAACTTTTGGTTGTTTTTTATTGAAAAATAAATTATAAGTCTCATGATATGAAAATACCAGCAATCACATAAACAAAATAAAGAATACATTAAAAAAATCTTAACTCCAAACTATTCATGACCTAATTTTTTTTAGTTACCAAAATGATAACTTTTTTCCTCCGTGTTTCTTTCTCATTTCTTTTTTTCTCTTGGACTTAATAAGTTTGTTTTAATCTTTTAAAAATATAATCAACCTGAATGTCTATACTGGCCCTTTAGCACCTATGTAACTTGAACACATGATTCTAACCCTTCTGCAAAATGTGGGGGTTGGACTACAATGATCTGTAATGTCTCTTTCAAGTCTCACTATTCTATGATGCTAAGATACTCTATATTCTTCTCATTCTACGTTCTCCCCATTTTGCTTCAATCTGCCTTTCATCATTTTTGTATTTTTTGTCATATTTTAAGCCCAGTAATATCCTATATTACACTAAAATTATCACAATTATTGGACATAAAAGTTGTTTCTGTTTTTTTTTTTGGGCAAATACAAGTAAAACTGTTATATTTTCCATTATTTTAATAACAATCCCAGCATCTCCAGGGGTTTGGTTTTTAAAGCCTACTTCTCCTCCTCTTCTCCTCTATCATCTATCCTGAAAGTCTCTGGAGAGAGAGGAAGAACACCTACTTCTCTTACAAGACAAACCATTCCATCCCTGGTATACAGCTTTATGAGTATTTTCCTCAAATGAAGCTTAAATTTGTCATCTTGTAATTTTAACCTGAGACCAATGAGAAACTTACTGCTAGAAATCTAGGTGAGAGGTGATAAGGGCCTATTACCAAGGTGGTAGCAGTGTCAGAGGAGAGAAGGGGAAACATATATGTTACAAAGGAGGAATTGGCAAATAATTAGGTATGGAGGGCTAGAGATTGAGGGGTCAAGAATGGTGCCTAGGTTACAAGCCTAGATGCCTGGAAAAATGGTACTGACAGAATATATTTTGACATATTATGTTGACATATTATGTGTATATATATATAGAGAGAGACAAATTATATTGACAGATGTAGGGAAGATATTTATAAAGAAGGTAAGAGGTTTATTTTGGGAAAGATGAGTTTGCTTTTGGACATGCAGAGTTTAAGATGTCCATAGGATAGCAAATTTAAGGTGTCGAGTAGACAGTTGGAGATGTGAGACTTCAGATAAGAAGATAGTAAAAAACTGAATAAACTAATCTGAGAATCATCTATACAGAGATGATAATTAAATCTATGGGAGCTAAAGAGATAAAGTAAAATAGTACAGAAAAGAGAAGAGAGAGACTGGAGCTCAGGAACAGCTTTGGAGGACACCCACAGTTAGCAGGCATGATTTAGATGAAGAACCATAAAGTGGGCAAAGGAGAGGTCAGAGACAGAGGAAGAGAATCATGAGAAAATGCAACAAAAACCTGGAAAGAAAAGCATAATGAGAAGCTTGTAATTGACAATGTCCAAAAAAACACTACAAGGGGGTCAGCTGGGTGGCTCAATGGATTGAGAGCCAGACCTAGAGATGGGAGGTCCTAGGTTCAAATTTGACCTCAGACACTTCCCAGCTGTGTGACCCTGGAAAAGTTAACATGGTTACATGATTCTTGCTCTTACTTTCCCCTTCACCCCCCCCGACCCCCCCTCCCAATAGTCTATGCGCATTTCCACTGGTTTTAACATGTGTCATTGATCAAGACCTATTTTCAGCTGTGTGACCTTGGGCAAGTCACTTGACTCCCATTGCCTAGCCCTTACCACTCTTCTGCCTTGACAAAAGAGAAGGGTTTTAGGGGGGAAAAAACAAAAACAAAAAACAAACCAAAAAAAATGCTACAGGGTTATCAAGAAGAGTGAGGTTTGAGAAAAGACCAGTACATTAAGCAATTAAGAGTTCATTGTTAACAATGGTAGAGTAAATTCAGTTAAATGATGAGGATGAAAGTCATGCTACAAACAGTTAAGAAGAGATTGAAAGGAAAGAAAGTAGAGACACAAACTGTAGAAGGAGTCATGGAATTTAGCCATAAAAGGGAGGAAAACATAGGATGACAGTGGGGAAGATCAAGTTCAATGTATCATCTGATATAGTAGCTCTTAAGTTTTGTGTCATCTAGACATTTGATAGGTACACTAAAGTATGCATTAACCAAGCCATTGATAGAAATGTTAAACATCAAAGAACCAAGCAAAAATAGCTAGGTACTCCATTAAAGATTTTTAATTTTGACAACAAACCATTAAAAACTACTCCATTCCAGCCACTCAACCAGTTCCAAATCCTTTTGACTCTACTATCACTTTGGATACTTCTCCATCTTTTCATTAGGAAAAGCAGGATCTCTTAAAGTTTATGTTCTAACAGAGGAGATAAGAAATTGCATGTAAGTATAAAAATAGCTGGTGGATAATGAAGTTTCTCATATAAGAGGCACAATTAACTGAAATCTTAAGAAATACTAGGAAATTCAGCACAGGAAGGGAATATTTTGACATGAGAGGAAAGAAAGAGGGAGAGGAGGAGAGGAAAGAGCCCAAGCCCAAGGAGAGAATGAATAGGAATAACAACAAACTCTTAGGAAGGTGTGTTGAAGTTAGGTTATGGAAGGCTTTACATAATCAACAGAAGAGTTTGCATTTGATCTTAAGAGTTCACAGTGAGACTAGTAGAATTTACTGAAAAGAACTGGAAAGGGTGGGGGGAGAGGGATGACTTCTGCTTCAAGAAAACCATTATGGCAGCTGTGGCTAAGATGGGCAGAAAGGACAGATTTGAAGCATTCTGACTAATTAGGAGGCTATTACAAAATCCCCGGGCAAGTGTAATGAAGTTCTGAACTAGGATGGTAGCTGTGTGACTGCAGAATAGGGAGTGACTTAAGAAGTTGCAGTAGAATCTGTGTGACTTGTCAACTAACTGCAACCTTGCATATGGGAGGGACAGTTTAGAAGTCCTCTGAAAGGCTGGCTATGCTTTCAGCAGACAGAGGAACCCTGAGAAGAAGGTGTTTATGGAAGAAAATCATGAGTTTTGTTTTAGACATAACATGTTTTGGACATGAGGTTGAGATGCCTAAAGGGGATCACGAGCTTAGACAGTTGGTAATCTGGGACTGAAACACTCAGGAGACTAGGCCTAAATTTATAGATCTGGAAGTTATTCATGTAAGTACGACAATTATCCCATGGTAACTAATGAAGTCACTTAGGGAGACTATGTGGAGAGACAAAAGAATCCAGGACAGAGTCCTGAAGTATGGCTATAGTTGGGGAGGTAGGACATAAATGTTTAGTTACTAGAGAATATAAAAGTTGAAAATACTGTGTGAATTAATTTTATGTAGCGATCTTTTATATACAAAGTTATATGATACATTCAATAGACATAACCAACTGTAGACATTTTCTTTAGTAAGTCATAGTAGCGAAAAAACATTGAGAAAGAATTATCAAAGGTTAGAGTGCCAAGAAATAATACCACTAAAACCCAGAGAAGAAAGGGCATCTATGATTAGAATGTATCCAAATGCTACTAAGAGGTCAAAGACCTGATAATGGTTTTCACTGAAGAAGAAACAAGAAGACAGAAGAAATAGATGCAAAAGGAAAAGATGATTTATGACTCTAAAAAAGTCATCTTGTTTGAACAAAATAAGCAAGAGAAGGAAAGTTAGAAGTTCAACTTGATGAATCAGATAAGACTGAAATTTCTCAATGCCAGGGGATGACCTTATTTTGGACTGAACACACAAAACAAAATAGACTCACCAAGGTAGCAAAAGATGAAACAGGGCCAAGGTGCTTTAGATGGTCTGGGCTTTCAAGGTTTATACTACATGCTAGGGCCATGAATGATTCCACAGCAAGATTAAGTCCACTGAAAGAAACAATATCTTCCTCTGGTAAAGACCTTGATATGAAAGGCAATCTTATATGAGTGTAACTGAAAGAGATGCTATTGACCAAGTTGACCAGGAGGTGTACTTGCCTCAGGAAAAAGTCTGGAGGTGCTGACATCTATAATGGGAGCTATAAGTTTCTAATATCTTAGAAAGCATTCTAGATCTTTGCCCAACAGATGATGCCAGAAGCCTCTGGGGCCTTGTTTGCCTCTAATGTCAAAAGAAATTTATGTACTAAGCTTCTGACAAGAGCTGGGATCCATTCCACTGCTATGCTAATAAAAAATGTAAAAACAGTATTTTGGAAGAAAAAAAAAGCTACCTAGAAATGCTGAAAGTCGTTTTAGTTGGAGGTACAGTAAAGAGGGTGAGAAGAGAAATATGGAAGCAGGGAGTACAGACAGCTTTATGGGAGTTTGTGAAAGGGAGAGGATCCTGTTTATTCAAGGGCTAGAACAGGAGAGGCTGACATGTTTATGAGAAACGAAATAGGAATAGACTGAAGGTTAGAGAGAAAGGAGAAAGGCTGTGGGAAGTGGGAAAAGGAATCTGTTGGAGTAGAACAATTTACTCCAAGTGCTCATTCCAGCTTCTTTGCAGTAAGTACCACCTCTTTATGATAGATCATATCATATCATAGCAGTATATCTCATACCATATCATCATGGATTGGGGCACTGGAAACAAAATGTAGTTAATTCCTCTGTCAGAGAGGATAGCAATGGACTGTAACAAAGAACTGGTAGATTTATTCTATTTTTCATGCTTATTTTCTCTTTGCAATTTACTTTGGGGATAATCTGGTTTGGTAAGATGTCATGCTAAGCTTTTTACATACCTGTATTCCCTTTTGCTGCTGTTGGGTCTTTTATGAAGACAAATTTCATAAATTATTTTCCATTATTCTCCAGTGAAAATGGTTGGTAAAAAGAGTTTGCAGTCTAAACAATGTTGCTTCAGGCTGCCACATAACTCTTCTTGGAAATAAAGTTGTTTATGAGATGAAGCAGATTCAGAGCTCTTTTGTTTTGTTTTTCTTGTCAATTATTGGAGGATAATTGAGTGAAAAATCACCTAACCCACTTTATTAGCCAGCTCCAGACAATGCTTCACCTTCCATCTAGCTTTCAAGTGCTAAATCAGGCATCTTGCCAAAAGCCAGACATCACCCCCAACTTTCCTATCTCTGTAGGAAAAGTGGATAAGTCTGTCAACATCTTTTCCTTTATAATGTTCCTATTTTTTAGAAACCAATTAGTCATTTGAACAGATCAAATTGGAGCTAATTCTAACTGCAGAGCTGATTTCAGAGCTTTATTCTTTGAGTTGGAGTTAATTTTAACCTTTGCTCTGGAAAAAGGTATAGCATTAGCTGCTAAAGAAATTGCTTCTATGTCACTAACCAATCACAGAAACAATCATTTCCTGCCTTTTAAGATAAAATCAATTTCATTTTTGCATGTGATACTATTTGATACTTGCCCCATCCAGGACATGCTCTATTCTGGACTCTCTGAACCTTTTTTACCTTCTTACCCTGGAGTTACTATCTTTACCACTGTGGCTTTCTTCCTCTGATTGGTGAGTTCCTGTCTAGGTCTACCATTTCATTAAGTGTCCAGGCCATTCATGCTCCCTTCTCTCTCCTAGATCTACTCCTGATTTCTCTACTCCCTGAGTAGCCACATCCTCGAGATGTTTCTGTGGCCCTTCCTTCATCTAGCTCCCTTTGAATGTTGTCTTTCCCCATTAGAAGTAAAACTGCTTGAGGAAAGGAATGATCTTTTTTTGCTTGCATTAGTATTCTTAGCACTTAACAGTGCTTGGCACATATTAATCATTTAAATGCCTGCCCCCCTCTCTCAATTTCTCTACCTACTATTTGTCTGCCTGTCCATCTATCCATGTGGTTATCTTAGTCTTTCTAAGGCTTCCAAGCATCTGAGCAGTTGTTAAACCTTTAGCTAATTTTTATTTCTTAAGCCTATACCACAATTTTTATCATCTCTTATGTCTACTCTCACAAAGGAGTAACTATTTATCAATATGCTTATTGCCTTGGTTTGAAGGACCTTGTCAAATTCTGCACATAATTTCTTTACCTCTTTGTTAAATGCAACAGATATTGACATATTAAGATAATTACTGCTCTAATTCTTTTAGCCAAGTACTGTTCAAAAAGTCATTTTTAAATTTCTGTATAAATTTGCATATTTTTTTCATTTCTGTATAAATTTGCATATTTTGATCATATCCTTTGAGTGTTGTATTGTTAGGGCAGTAAATGTACTACTTAAAACTCATGCCTTTCTAAATTTACTTAGGGTCAGAATGAGACATGAATTCTTAGCTATGGTATGTATTGATTTGTTTTGCCTGATTAAATGTTTATTATAATTGGAAGAGCTTGTACTCAGTTGATGGGGGGTACAAGGAAGGTTACTGAATAGTGAAAGAAATTAAAAAAGCAGGCTTCTATGAAACACCTTTTTTAATGCATAGAAAAATGTGAAAGATGACAGACACAAAGAGAGCAATGTTGTTACTATCTTGTTAAATTAATATTTCCATATTAATCTTAACTAATATAGATTCAGTTTCTTATACAATCCTCTTCACCAGGGGTCAGCAACCTTTTTTGGCCGTGAGAGCCATAAACGCCACATTTTTTAAAATGTAATTTCGTGAGAGCCATACAGTGCTCACAGTGTGCACTCCTGTGACAGCACCTGAAAAAAAATTGACTTTATGGCTCCTGCAGAAAGAGCCATATGTTGCCGACCCCTGCTCTTCACTGTTCCTTTTTCTATTTTGAAATGTTTGTTGATAATTGTTGTTCATCCTTCATTTTCAAAGAAGACCAAGGACCAATGTTATGAAGGGGCTGTGTGAATTGGATTTAAGACAGGTAGAGTTGCACAAAACTGTTGATCTTATTCTCTTTTCTAGAGTCACTTTAATCCAATGGCAAGATAAAAGTTAGAATGAATGGCAAGCCTGGGATGCAATGATGACTGTGGCGTCCTCAGTGTCTGACCAAGAACAAAGCACTCCACAGCACTTGCTTTCATCACCTTCATGACCACTGGAAAAAACTGTTCTCAGTTGCCCACTCCACCAGGGAAAGTCTTCACATGCTTGTAGAAGATATCTCCCTCGATCAATAACCGGTTTAAACCCTGTTGGCTACTGTCAACCTCCTTTAGCCCTTCTACCAAAACAGTTTCACTGAAGTGTGGCTTTGCTCATGTTACTGCTTCTTGGAGCCATAGGTGAGAGGTGGGTGGCAATCCTGAAAAAGACTCAGCAAGTCCTCACACCAGATATTTTAGTCCTCTCTGAACATTCCATATACCTCATTCAGTGAATGTTGTTGATGATTAACTTCATGATAAAATTTTTAAATTTTACCTAGGAATTTCTCTATAACCTAGAACTAATCAATTTCTATGACTGTTCAATGTATATTTTTTTAATTCAATTTTTTAAACCCTAATATCTTTATATATCCTTCTATATTAATTTTATTTGTTACAGGGCTAGGCAATGGGGGTTAAGTGACTTGCCCAGGGTCACACAGCTAGGAAGTGTCTGAGGCCAGATTTGAACCTAGGACCTCCTGTCTCTAGGCCTGGCTCTCAATCCACTGAGCCATTCAGATGCCCCCTCAATGTATATTTTTTGGGGGGGAAGTATATTATTTGCTTTCAAATTTCTTCAAGATTCTGTTCAAGTCTATATCTTTTTTATTTTCTTTTTTCTTATATTTTCACATGGAGAGTTCAATAGCCCATTATAATTAATGTTTTGTCTTCCTTCTAGACACATTGTCATTGTCTTTTATAAGTTACTCACTCTATACTTTGGCGCACGCACTTCAAGGTATGTGCAATCAGCTGACAAGCATTTGTTAAGTACCTAGAATGTGCCAGGCACTGGAGACATAGTTACAGAAATGAGATAGTCCCTATCCTTAAGAAGATTTTTATCCCTAAATACAGCATATATGCATAATAAAAACACAACAATGTGGAAGGAAGGGCTCTTGGAGAAGGAGGAGGAGATGGTTTCTATCAAATGTCAATTTGCTTGATAGGGACTGGACCAAGGTCCCTCCTAAGAAGAAAAGGTGAGGAGACAGAAGATTCTAAGCAGAGGGGACCGCCTGTGCAAAAACACAGAGGGAGGGATGGAACATGGGAAACAGGGAATATTAAATAGGACAAATTCAATTTGACTGGAACATACAGTACAAGAAGAGGAATAGTAAAGGGTCCCAGAAGTCTTGGTGTAGTTTTAAGTTTTAATGGCCAAAGTTTAAATGATTTTATCAGCTTCCCTATTATTAAATTTAATAGCTTTAAACTGAAGTAAGGCTTCTGGGACATCCTGTCTGCATAATTAGCCTTGAAAAAGAAGTTGGAGCTAGACTGTGAAGGGCTTTAAATGCCAACACAGTTTATAATGTCTTCTAAAAGCAACAGAGAGTCACTGTAGTTTCCTCAGCAGAGCAATAACCTAGTAAGACATACACTTTATGAAGGTCCTTTTGGCAGCGATGGGTAGGGTGGACTGAAGAGGGGATAGGCCATAGGCAGGGAGACCAATTCAAAAACTACTGAGATAGTACAAAGGAAAAGTGATGAGGACCTGGACTAGGTTGTGGGATGAAAAAGAGATGGATGTGGGAGACAGAAGTGACCAGACGTGACATCTGATTATATTTGAAGGGTGGCTGAGGGAAGAGTGAAGGATGACACCAAGGCTGTGAACCTGAGTAACAAGAGGGCTGGTGGCACCTTCAACAGAAATAAGTTAGGAAGAGGGTTAGGTTTAAGGGAAAAGCTAACGAGCTATGATTTGTACATGCTGAATCTGAGATGCCTTCAGGTCATCCAGGGAGGATATGTCAAGCAGGGAGTGAGAGATGAGGGACTAGAACCCAACAGAAGTTCAGGGTTTGATGCTTAGATTTAATTCATTTGTATAGAGATAACAATGGAAATGGAGGACACTGAAACAAAATGAAGGAATAAGAGGAGAGGGGCAAGAAGAGAGCATGGGATATAGGAATGAGTAAGACTGGCCCAATAAGTAGGAAGCAAGCCACTTTGTTTATCTCTCAATGCTTTCTGGTTTGAATTTGACTCAGCCAGACAGCTCACTTGAGCTAGCTGGAACACTGGCTCCATTGTTTTAATTTAAATTTGTATACATCTTTGTATATGTGTTTTGAGTGGAAAATATGTTGTTTTATTCTTTTTTAAAAAAATCCACTTTCATGGGGGCAGCTAGGTGGCTTAGTGGATTGAGAGCCAGACCTAGACATGGGAAGTCCCAGGTTCAAATCTGGCCTCAGACACTTCCTAGTTATGTGACAATACTGAGAAACAGTATTGATTCTGAGATGGAAGGTAAGAGTTTTTAAAAATCCATTTCCTATCTATATTCATCTAAATGGAGTTGCTGAATTTAATCTTAAATTATTTTTGTTTTTCTAAAATTGTGCACCCTTCCTTTTTTCTCCTGGCCACCTCCTCAAATCAATTCAAGGAAAGTCTATGCAGAGTACCTCATAAACCTTGTACTAGGGTCTCTTATCAAAACTCCAGGAATTTTATATCCTAGTTCATTTCTTAAGGAGGTCATGTTCTAAGTGGGCCTATACTATCTAAAGTTGGATAGATAGGCAAAGAAATAATTTGGCCCTCTATTAAGCCTAAATCTAGGAGATAACCAGAAGGGTGAAAGAAAGGAAAAGATATACCCAAAGCTTAATTTAAAAAAAACTCATATTTATTCACATAAATATTTTAAATTCAATTATTTCTCTAAAAATAATGTACAAACTCACCTGTATACTCTGTCCCAGATGCCACCGAGGAGGTGGTAGAAGCATTTTCCCAGTCTTTTTCACCATTTCGGCTACCACACCGGCTTGGAGATAAGAAGCCCTCTACAGATTCTGACCTAAAGGGAAAAAATAGTATGTCCATTTCAAATTAAGATTATTTCAAGGGAAATAGGAAATAAGTTATAGAGGATGATATTATGAGATAGTATAGTTTCAATTTTTTATAGATTGTGGGTACATCAGACTCAAGATTTCAAAATTTTATTTTCAGTTCCAAATTCTCTCTTTTCTCCATTCTTCTCCCAATCGTTAGAAAGCAAGAAAAATAAAAGCCCAGTCCATTAAAATATGCATAGTCATGCATAATAGTCATGCACTGACAATGTTCCTTCAGTATCTGCAGATATAGTTTATCTGACCCTGGTAACCTGAATTCATCAAAGGCAACTTTCCTATCTCCTTACTTAACTTCTGTGTCAACTTTCCCTTTGCAATTTTTGTTAGGATTTTTCTAGTCTAAAATTTTTTCTCATTGTCATGAGATATGGAAGGGCTGAGCAGCAATTATTGTAACAGTTTACTATAAAAATTATTCTCATCTTCTCTTTGATACCCTTTCCCCAATTATCCTTAGTTTTCCTTACCATCCTCAACTAAAAATGACCTTTAGCACACCTAACAATATGCTAGGGCTTTTGTATCCATTTCCAGTTAAATGTCCTGCTTATGTCTTACAATCAAAGTTGGTTATTTAAGTTTCTTGTGCTTCCATATCAATCTCTTTATACAAATCCTCCCTCCCCACACACACTTTTCTTCATCACTGGAATGTTTCTCCTTAATGTCTTCAAAATTTTATTCTTGAGCTTCTCACATTACCTGGGCTGAATATCTAGTAAAATTTGAACCCATGGGACACTAACTATCCTTTTCTCTCAACCCTTTGAAATTTTCCCTCTAAGAATCTGGAGCACAGATCAACGTATGCCCAACTTTCCTCTTCTACTACAAATTCTAAGGTGGAGTGGTCATTTCCCTTAAGAAACTAATAATTTCTAACCTAGCAACCAGTTCCTCCTCTGTAAGTGAGAATGAGATCTAGAATACCAGTTTCTCTCACTGGTTATTCTACTTTTGAAGGATGAAATTATCATGAAGGTGTCGAGAAATTACTAGCTGTTTTGCTTTAGGCCAAGAAAGTGCCAGATGATCCCCATTTCCCTGGGTTCTCCCAGTCCTCCATCACTACCATCGCCTGTCTTCTTCATGCCAGGCCTGTGACGTTTCTGCAACTCCTATGATCTATTTACTCTTTTTTGTCCTGGTGGTCTACAAGTATACTCTTCATGACAACATCGCTTCTGTTCTACATGTCTTGGTTTTTACACAAAAGGCTTTCCATCACACATTATTTCTTTGATTCTTAAATTTTCTCTCCTGAATCTATCTTGTAATTACTGCCATCACTACCACTAACACCACCACCTTATCCAGCTCCTTTTAATTAAGGTTTTTTTTGTCCCAGAACTGGAGGTCTAATCATGGATTTCATTCCAACAAGTGTCGGTGATATCTGTAAGATTAAATTTGCTTCTCTGCATTAGGGTCTCTAAGTTTACTTTGCTTGCTATCCACACTGTATCTGAGGATCTCTGAGATGGGTATATTATTAGGTCTTAAAGAGGTTCATCTCCTATGGCATATCTGGGTTATTTCCACTATTGATGAATAGATCTAGGTGGTTTTCTCCCTCCTCCTTTTCAGTTTTAAAATTCTTTAGGTTAGATTTTCAAGATTCCAGGCAAACATATCTTTACAAGTCTTTGTCAGGTGTATGCTCTCTCCCTAGACAGGAGTCCATCATTCATATATATATTTTAAAATGTAGTCCAGAAATACAAATCTTATTCTTAGATATGATGTTCTTACCACTTGGTAACTACCCAAATCTACCCTTTCTCATCTAAGATCCTAGCCTTAATGAAAACATTAGTTATGGCAGCCTGCACCACTTATAAATATTGACCAATGACAAATGCCACAAATATTGCAAGGCTGGGGACAAGAAGAAGCCTTCACATAAGAAACACAAGGATGAGCTGGACCCCTTGCCAGTCAATACCAAGACTGGGTCTTATTGCATTCACACAGTACAAGTCTGGAGTGGCAACAAGAAGTCTTTGGTACTGAGGCTACATTAAGGGCAACTTTTCTTGGGGCTCAGAGTATTTATTATAACTATAGACCAAGATGCTGGTGAAGAAATGCATTCCACTCATCAACTGCATCACCATATTGATGGAAGTATGAGTTCCATTATGGCCTGATCTTTGAACAAAATAAGGAGGCAAAAAGTGACTTCTGAGGAAGAAATTTTAAACAAGAAACAAAGAAGATCCAAAAGAAATATGAAGAATAGAAGAAGGATGCTAGGATCAGTTTGCATCTTGAAGAGCAGTACAAGCAAAGTAAATTGCTGGCAGTGAGCCCACTGGATTGAGCAGATGGCTCCATACTAAATGGCAAGGAGTTCTACCTTGAGTAGAACTATTTATTCTGCACTACAAAATTCTACCTAAGGAAGATCAAGGCCAAAAAAAGCAAGTAAACACCTCTTCTGAGATTTACTGATGAAATATCTTCAAATTATTTTTTTAAAAAGGACAACCTATTTGTCACAAGGTCTTCCATTTCTTGACTGAGAATTTCTATATTAATACTTTCCGAATCCCTTTTGGTAATTAATCTTATCTAAGTTCATATGAAAATTACCAGAAAGGAGTGGTAGGTGGGAGCACATGGTAGCTCAGTGGATTGAGAGCCAGGCCTAGAAACAAGAGGTCCTGGGTTCAAATCTGGCCTCAGACACTTCCCAGCTATGTGACCCTGGGCAAGTCACTTAACCCCCATTGCCTAGCCCTTACCACTCTTTTGCCTTGGAACCAATACACAGTATTGATTCTAAGATGGAAGGTACAGGTTTAAAAAAATAAAATAATAAAATAAAAAAAGAGAAAGGAATGGTAGCAATCAGGTTTGACAAGCTTGGAAAGGTTTTCTGTAACATTCTAGATACATATATCTCAGACAGTAATCCTTTATATTGTTCTCAGATCAACAAGGAGCTGCCTCAGTCACTTTTAGCGGGCAGTTATCAACCACCTCTCTACATGTCTCTTTGCCTTCTGTGCCCTTACTTGATGACTTCTCACTCAAGGATGGTTCCCTGGAGGATAACCGGACACTTTACCTAATGAGATAGAGAGCTCTCTCTTCAGGAAGAACTCCAGATCTTTAACAATTGCTAAGTGTTCAGTAGTTCTTTCTTCTCCCATGTTACATTCTTCCACAACTTCTGACATATATCAGGATTCCCCTCTACCTCCCTCTTCATATCCTTTTCTGATTTGTTTTCACAATGATTCCTTTCTGGCATTCTTTTAAAGGAATCATTGATTCTTACTACTAATCTAAATAGTGGAGTAGTATTGGACCCCTTTAACTTCTCATAAAAAGATGGCCTGCGTGCATTTTGAGCATGGTTGAAGGACTTGGGGATCTTTAGTGTGGAAAAAACTTGGAAGAGGGAGAGAACATAGTTGTATTAAAGTACTTGAAGGGCTATAATAGGAAAGAGGAATAAGACTAGTTCTGTCTGGATCCAGGATCATAAACAGAAGCAATTTGAATTATTGCTAAGGAGAACTATTTCATTTAAAAGATAGTGGGTTTCTCCTCACTAAAGGTTTGTTTGTATTTTTTTTCCCTTACCCTCTGTCTTAGGTCAATTCTAAGGCAGAAGAGCAGTAAGGATTAGGCAATTGTGGTTAAGTGACTTCGGGTCACACAGCTAGGAATATCTAAGGCCAGATTTGAACCCAGGACTCTTCCCCACCCTGATCTCCAGATCTCATGCTCTATCCACTATGCAACCCAGCTGCCTCCTACTAGAGATATTAAAGAAAGATCCTATGACATTTTTTTGCTAAGTTAAATTTTCATTTTGGTATGATTGGACTAGATGGCCTCTGGGGCCCTTCCAACTCTGATTATTTAATTTTGGGGGAAAATAATTTTTTGTGAGGAACTATGGCATAAAAACTGAATTCAGGTAATAAACTGACAAATTAGTAGCAGAGTATCATTCCCCTAAAGAGACAATAAACCCAGCATTTAACTCTTCCTTTATTCACACACAAAAAAAATCAGAATTTTATTTAGCACAATTTTAATTAGTAACAATTCATGCGTATGTTTTCATGAACAGCACAAAGTGTTGACAATCCATGACGAGGTGGGGTGTGGGGTTGTCTTCTTAAGGAAAATAAAAGTTAGTCTTGGATATTGATGGAGATGATTATTTAAATGAAAGGTTAATGGAGCCATAAGGGCATTAGGAGATGATTTTCTTTGACTTATTTAGAGATAATCAGAGATAAGATAAGTGCATTATTCTGCAATAAAAATGTTAATGATTACTGCTTTACCTTGGTGTCCTCTTGCCTGAATGGATGCTCTCATTATCTCCTGTGTTCAGTGATGCCAAAGAAAGGCTAGAGACTGAAAAAACACGATAAATTCGTGACCCTGGATAAAAACAAAGTTAGAATTTTTAAACAGGCAAATAGCAAAGAGTCTGTTCATTGGATAACACCAGCACATAGAGATTAAGCTTCTATCATATTTTTTACTTCATATTCATCTAAACATGTACTATGCTGCATGCATATATGTATTTATGCCATTTCTGTAAAATGTAAATATGAATATGATAACATATAACTGACCCTCATGACAAGCAAGTACTATAATTTGTTGCTAAAATTTGGTGCTTCCAGAAGGCAAGCTCTAACTTGCTAGATAAGATAATGATCCCATAAGGAAATATTTTAATAAAAACAACCAAAACCCTCAACTCTGTGAGACATAAAGCTATCACAAAAATCCTTCATTGGTGGGTGGAAAAAGTAAGCTTTTTAAATACAGAAACATTTTCTTCAGGTAACACTAAGTATTTTCTCCTCTAATTTTCTAATCTGATGCCTCATCATGACATAGAGCAGGGGTCAGCAACCTTTTTGGCCGTGAGAGCCATAAACGCCACATTTTTTAAAATGTCATTTCGTGAGAGCTGTACAGTGCTCACAGTGCGCGCTCCTGTGACAGCGCCTGAAAAAAAAATTGACTTTATGGCTCCTGCAGAAAGAGCCATATCTGGCCCTCAAAAGAGCCAGATAAGGCTCGAGAGCCATACATTGCCGACCCCTGACATGGAAGGTACCTTATATGAAGCCAAAGGCTAGGCCAGCTGGGCATGAGCTTGGGCAAGTTATGACAAAAAGGAAAAGCCTCTGAGTAGAGTCTGTTGATGAGTTATTGAGCTGGTTGAGGACCAGCCCAGCTACTAAAATCAATCAGCTTCTTACTAGCTTAGCTACTACAATAAACACAAGTATATCCCTTAAAGAAGAAAAAAGTTAGGAGAGGTAGGTGACTCAGTAGAAAAGCACTAGATCTGGAGATACGAGGTCCTGGGTTCAAATTTGACATTAAATACTTCCTAGCTGTGTGACCCTGGGCAAGTCACTTAACCCTAATTGCCTAGCCCTTACTGCTTTCTTCTCCTTTAAAACAGATATTTAGTATTGACTCCAGGACAGAGGTAAGGGGTTTTTTGTTTTGTTTTGTTTTTTTGAAGGAAGAAGGGAAGGGCTCTGATTTATGTCAAGAGGGAGTGTCTTCATTGGTGAAATAAAGGCAAGATGACATAGCAAATAAAGTCCAGAATTTGGCATCAGGAAGACCCATGTTCAAGTCTTGCCCCAGACACTAGCTGTGTGACCCTGGACAAGTCACTCAACTTCTTGGAACCTCAATTTTCTCAATTGTAAAGCAAAGGGGTTGGATTAAATGACCTCAAAAGTCCCTTACAGCCCAAAAGCTATAATCCTATCACTTGTATTTGAAGTACTAAGTATTTATGTGATTTTTTTCCCACTGAAATATCTATTGAGTAGTGGATAAAATGTAATTAATAAATAGTTTTTGCATAAGAGCAACAGTATTCCATCTCAAATACATGAATATTCAATCATGAGAGAGAGAGCAAGAGTGAGAATGAGAGAAAGAGAGAGAGAGTGTGTATGTGTGTGTGTAGAATTTTCTTAGGCTTTAAAAAGATTAAGAGAATCTTGCCAAATTTTCCAAAGTATTAGATCAAAGAAAATAAGGATTTTTGGAAGAAGTAGTAACCATGCATAAATGAAAGAGAAAAGATTAATTTGAGATATAAGAAATGAAGAGTTCCTATACTAAAGGAGATTTTTAAGGACTTTTTACCTTACATTTCTTATTATGCTGAAATCTTTCTTGTCCATTTCATGTTTCCCAAATTATAATACATTCCTAAGTTTGCAAGTACGAGAGTGAGTTAGTAATTGAAAAGTATACAACAGTGGCAAAAGTACCAAACAGGTTAGTGTTTTTTAACATTCATATTTGTGCTTATATATCTAGCTATCTATATCTATATCTATGTATATATATATATATATGCATGCACATATGTGTTTCTACTACATAACTTTTGTCTGCTCATTTTGGCTTTCCAATTAAGATGCATGCAGAGTTCCAAATTAGATGATCAATTTAGCAAAAGAGGCTCATCAATCCACAGTCAAGTTAGTATCTCAAACCAAGCTGGTGTTTTTATATGAACAGACTCTTTTCCAACAAGCTGTTACCTGGTGGACCTTTGACTGGTGTTTTAGGCGATTCAATATGATCCCTGTGGATGGATTTTGGACGTGGCTTTTTTTGTTTGGTTGTATGAGGGCGGGGCTTAATCACTGTGTCCATATCTTCCATGAGTTTCAGCTGCTTTCTTCTCATATATTCTTGCCTAATAAATTCTCTACGTGCTCTTTCATCTTCTTTTTTCTGGCGTTCTTCCTCAGTTTTACGCCTATGAAAGCAAATCAAGTTAAATTTCTTTATAGGTCACTGTTTAAAGCATCTGCATATAAAGCATAAACTATATGAAAAGTTGTATTTATATGAAACAAGAGAAAAGAAAAGTATTCAAAGCATTCAAAAAATCTGGTTATGTTTACCAATATTTTCCCGAAATAACCATTAATTTTATTTCATATTAAATTAGAAAAATTTAATTTTCAATACAAATATTTTTAGACAGTTAAGACTGTTAACTATTAAACCTGGGGGCAGCTGGGTGGCTCAGTAGATTGAGAGCCAGGCCTAGATATGGGAGATGCTAGGTTCAAATCTGACCTCAGACACTTCCTAGCTGTGTGACTTTGGGCAAGTCACTCAACCTCCATTACCTACCCTTACCATTCTTCTGCCTTAGAATACAATATTGAATCTAAGATGGAAGGTAAGGGTTTACAAGAAAATTAAACCTCATGAAAATGTACTACTCCATTTAGGGGAAAATACAGTTTGAAGATACTCTGAAAACTAAAAAAACACTTAGAAATTAATATCTTTATCTACATGTATAGCATACTACAGAATTAGTACTCCCAGCATACATAAAATCTATCAATGAACACAAATGAATAAGGCATACTATTTTAATACATTCGATTCAATTAATACATTCAAATTCAATGAAAAACCTTCACACAATTACATTTGCAATCATTCACTTGCCTTCTAAGGGCTCAGGGCCTTACCTTGTTTCTTCCTTCTTATGCTCTAATTCTGCTTCTAGCTGCTGTTTTCGAAGCAAGGTCTCTCTTTCTCTTCTCAATCGTTTCTCAAGCAGAGCTGCCCGTTTCATTGCCATATCATTCTCTGCTTTTTGATCATCCTAACAACAGAAGAATTTAAAAGAAAGCAGAGGAATAATCTCAGGTTACTACACTCTAATTTTCAAGTGAACAATGGGAAAGATGTAGACTGGAGCATACAGTAAAGGTGGTTTAGAACTGAATGACCAAATCCAATGTTGATTAATGGATTCATACCAACTTAAAAAGAATGCCTCTAATGGAGGGCAAACAGACAGTGTTCTTCCAAGAGAGCATTACTCAGCAGAGATAGGAAGGGACAGTTAACAATCAACAAGGTGGAAGGCAAAGTTTTAAGAGTGATCAGGTATCACCGCCATCTTCCATGGAGGCAGGCTATGTCCAGGGAGCTATCTGTGCACGTACCAGGGCTTGATGTGCTCCTAAGCAGAGCACAGAGGACTTTCTGGGATGTGGCAGCTCAGACGCTAATGCTGACTTAGCCAACCTCAATAATGTAAAATATAGCTCAAAGGAGAGCAGTAATATTTTGGGGTTTTATTTGGGTGGGGTCAGCCACAGACAGCTCTGCTTTGTTCTGAGCACAATGGTTTGTGCAGGGGACCCTTCCTGAGGGGCCAATCTAGACTCTTCCATACTCCCATGTGTGACACCTACATGGCCAATGTGGTATCCCACAAAAGAGAGGGGAAGAAGTCTATTTCAGATTTCTAGGAGAAACCATGATATGCAGAGTACTTTCTTCCTCACTCCAGTTATATACGGTAATTTTCTTTTCTAAAAAAAAAAAACTTTCTAAAAATTTATTTATTTGATTAAAATAGAATATTTTTCCATGGTTACATGATTCATGTGTTTTCCCCTCCCCTACCCATACCCCTTCTGGAGCCAACAAGCAATTCTATGGAGTTTTACATGTATCATTGTTCAAAACATATATGGTAATTTTCCATATGCATTCATAGATTATGAAAATGTATACACTTTATATAGTCCTATTTATCCTAAATTTTAAAAAAGTGTAATTGTATATACTGCCATCTAAGTTGATGTTATTAGTCTTACTAAACTGATTCCTTTTCATTTTGTTTTTCTTTTTATTCTTCACCACAAGGTTTTGCTCTCTGAGTAGGGAAGGGGAAGAGAGATCTGAAATTAAAGCGATACATAAACAAAAGATTTCAATAAAAATTTTTAAGAAAAACATGCAAAAGAAATATAGGTTTAAAAAAAGACAGCTAGAGGCAAAATCTAAAATGCATAACTATATTTTCCAATCCCTTTCATGAAATGGCAATTCTTTGAGAGATTTAAAAATTGTTTTATTTTTAAAAGGCTTTTTATAAGGGAGGAGGAGAATCAGGGGGCATTTATACATATGCAAACTGATGTCTATATTCAGAGAGGATATTTTAGCATCACATTTCAACTCTTATCTTTCACTGTTCTATGGAGATTACTGCATGTTTGGATGTTACAATTTCCATCAATCAACCAGGGACCATGACCACAGCATCGAACTCCAACAAATGTATAGTGATAGAAGGGTAAAAAAATCAACTTGGAATAAAAGCAAACATGTATTATCTGGCAGATGTCAGCACAAAAAATTACATACCTTAAAAAAGAATCCACAGCATACTTTCTGGTCATCATCAAATTGTTCTTTATCACTTTCTCCCTCATATTTTTCAACAGATATATCAGTCTTATCATCAGGAGGTTTCAAGTCAGAGAGAGAAACTTCAATTAAATTAACATTTTTAGGAGCTGGAGCTGGCAAAGTGGAAGTCTGAGATGGTACGGTAGGTTGGTTTATTTGATGATCTTCATTTGGTGTAAGACATACAGTCTCTGTAACAGGCTGTGACAGTATTTCAGAAACTGTTGACTCCACAGGTTTGAGCTCCTTTTCCTCTAGTTTGTGAACATGATGTTCCAAAGACCCTTTAGATTCCATTTCCTCCTTTCCTTCTTCTGCAGGTTTAGATTCCTTTAACTGAGGTTCACATACACGCTCTCCATCATCTCCAAAACATACAAAAGATCTAGTCTGAATGGGAACTTGACTTGGTGAAAATCTCCGCAACCGAGGAAGGCTATCTACAGACCGGGGGGGCGTTAAGGTGCGATTTAAAGGAGTTATTTTAAGTTCATTTGGTCTAGGAGTTCTTTGAATTTTAACAGGGAAGGAGGAGCCCTTCCTGTTAGAGGACTGTGGAGATGGATGAGTTGGTCGAGGGGAGTCTGAAGAGAATGGCACAATTGGAGATGACAGTCCTGTTTGCCTTGAAGATTTAAACTCTCTACTCTGTTTTTGTGGAGAAGGCTGTGGAGGTGAAATTACCCAAGATTGCTGTTCCCTCATCTGCATTAACATCTCTTGTTGCAATGACAAACGTTGCATTTCTTGTTGTAGAAAATGAAGAGATGAATTTAACTTTTCAATGGATTTTGTATATTCTAAAATTTCTCCTTCATTTAAAGTCTCTTCAGAGGGGCTGGCCAAATTCCATTGCTTTTCAGGATCTATAGGTGTGGTTGGAGACTTTAACCATTTGCCTTGAGAGTTCTCAATACTGTCTTTGATTACTTCTGTTGCAGACTTATTAGTCCGTATGTCTGCTTTCTGTGATTCTCTTTCCTTTGTTCGATCGGTATAGACCTTCTCATCCTCAGCACCAGCTGCTTCTTCCCGAAGTGGAGATATTCCATCTCCTTTCTTCTTCACTACAGTAAGGAAGGCTGTTCTGCCCATTTTCTGTCTCTGCTTAGTGAAAGCAGCTTCCATTTTCTTCTTCTGGGCTTCTATGGCTCTCCTTTTCTCCTCTAGTTTCATCCTAAGGTGGACCATTTCAGAAGCCAGTAGCTGAGTAGTATCTCTTCCCTGAGGAAGAGCTGTTTCTTCGGGAATTTGTGCCCAAGAAACAACATGAGGAATATTCAGTTCAGAGCCTTCTGGGGTTGTTTTCTGAGAACTGCTTCCACTACTTCTGCCATCTGTGTGATTGAGTTTTCTGAATTTCTGCTCAGCAAAGCTTGTCATCTTAACTCCAGAACTAGAAGAAGCACTACTACCTGGTTGAGACCTCGTACTCATAGTACTTGGACAAGGACTTAAAGCTTCCCTATGGTTGCTAACTCGCATATCATAATCTTGAATAAACTTGGAGGGTTCTTCCATGTCTGAGTCCATACTAACAGTGTAGTCTCTCAAAGAAGAATCTTCATCCATTGTTTCTGGGATATCTTCTGAAGGAACATGAATTCCAGTATCTACCTCTGTAGTGTCAGTCACAGGACTCAGAGTTCCTTTTGTGTCACTTATGATGTCAGGACTAGATGGATTTAGTTTGAAATCTGAATTAAGGATACATATATCCTGACTATGAAGAAAGAACCCATTTGTGATTTGGTCTGATTGGGGCACACAGGGAGATTTGTCAGTATCATGAATTATTTGTAAGGCTTCTTCAATGCTTGGTGTTTCAATTTGGTTGCCAAACTCATCTAGAGGTGCCCTATTTTGCAAAGCTCCATTTGGAAGCTTATAATGAATATTTTCATTAGAATTTAGTTCAGTTGTACTATGGGGTACATAAGATTTGAGGTCACTTTGGGAATCAACATTATTTTCTTCTTCTATGCTTTCTGTCTCCTCTTCTCCATTTACGGGCTTGAAGGACAAATTTTTCCTGATGTGTTTAGGTATACGATTATTGTTTAGTGTAAGACCTTCATTACTAAAAGATCGAGTGATTCCTCTGTTTGGAGCAGGTTTCCGGATACTATTTTCTTTATCAAAAGAAATATCAAATGAAACTCCATGTACTGATGATCTTTAAAAAGAAAAAAAAAGAATTGGGATAAAATTCTTATATAATTCAAGAAAAGAACAGCTTCCAATATTATAAAATAATTGGGATGAACCTTTTAGAGGGGAAAAATTTTTCTGTTTTACTTGCTTATGATTATGGAGATTTCATGGAATGTCAAGAAGTGCAACCTATCCACTAAGCTTCTAAATTTAACTATATGTAATCTCTTAAATAACTACATTCCTGCTCTAACCCTTCCCAGTTTAGGTACTAAATACAAACTATGATTAAGTAATCTTGTTAACCAATTTGACCTAGTGGCTATATTTAAAAACAACATCTTTTATTTACCTTTTTTCTTTGGGCCATGTCCCTATGAAGCCATCAACATAAGACATAGATGTAGACCTTTTAATTCCTCCTTAAAATACAAAATGAAAACATTTTATCATAAGAAAACAATTTTTTTCCTTTAAGAAAATAGAAGAACTCTTAAAAGCCTAAGTAATTAGAAGTTCAAAAAGCAAAGTAACAATCTGGAAAACTACAGACTTTTTAATTAACAAAAAAAAGTAAATGAAACATGAGCTATTTAAATTAGATAGATCAGCCTTATTTCAGGTTAAGAAAATGATTGTTTCTATTTCTTTCCAAATGTTTGTTTTTGGTGATTATTTCAAAGCCAAAAAACAAATTAACTTAAATACCTGAATCAGATGGTGGTTGAGAGCCTCGATTTCTGGCAGGCAGATGATGATGAGATTGTGAAAATGCAGTACTTTCCCTAAAACGAATTGATGTAATATTACACATTTTGTTACACAACAAATTCTATGTATATGTACTATGGTTGGACATATAAACAATCCCATCACCTCTTAATTCACACTATGAAGATTAAGAAATAGAAACTTTATTCAGTTTTCAAACCTCACACCTATTAATCAATAAGGAAAACTAAATAATAATAATAATTGTGATCACATGTGAGGGAGCTAGGTGGAACAGGGGATAGAACACTCAATTTGGGAGTCAGGAAAACCTGAGTTCAAATCCTGTCTTAGGAACAATAGTGGTGATAACCTGTACAAGTCACTTAACTTCTCTGCTTTGGCTTCTTCATTTGTAAAATGAGAATAAAAACAACTTTTATACTCCAAGGAGTTGATGTTGGGGATCAAATGAGATAATCTTAGAAAAATGATTTGCAAACCTTAGAGTACACTATGTAAGTAAATAATAGCTACCACACACACACACACACACACACACACACACACACACACACACACAATATTGCCTTCTACCAAAAATTTCATGATACTTGACATATACTTTATACTTTTCTTATAAGTTGGAGCAAACATATTAGTCTCATTTTAAAGATGATAACAAAAGGAACAAAAAAATTAGATGACTTTAAAAAGGTTTAAGATCAGTCAGTTAATAAACATTTATCAGATACTTACTAGATCACCACTAGAAGGGATTTCCGATGAATCTATACCACTAAGACTAGTTGCATATAATATTTTATATGTCTGTATTTTTTTAAACCTTGATTTTCTTATTCACAAAGATTAGAGGAGATGTAAAGCCACAAGGCCTTGCAACCTAATCATCAAACTTAACATGACAATGTTAGCTGCTATGGGGATATTCTCTATCTGACTTCTTCTTTTGCCTCATTTTGAAGAAAGGCGTCTATGGAGAATTGCAGCTGATGTCCTTTCAACCTGAAGTTCTTCCAGGCCTGGGAGCCCTCAATGAGGGTTTTATTATGCAACAAGCATTATTAGTGGAAGTATTGGTCTAAATATGTAAGTAGGGCAAGAACTGACACAAACTGAAAAAGAATGCTATTTATGATAGGTCATCCTGAAGATCTTCAATGTAAGAATGAAAACACTAAAGATAGCTTTCACTGAGTTATTATAATTAAATTATAAATTTACACAGAATGTCTATCTTCATAAGACAGAATAACTGATTTATACATTATTATGGTATAGTTCCCATTAACATTGTGGGACATCTACAATAAAAGCTAACACTGTACAATGGGTACAATTAGCTAGCTAACTGTTCCTATTCTAGTCCATTACCATGACACAGAATGCTTAAGACTTTTATTGTTGTTGTTGTTGAAGGTGTATACTTTATTCAGTCAAACATTCTAAGCTTTACTTGAACAATGGGCTTAACAAAATCATTTTCCTGCTTTGTGCTGTATAATCTGTATAAAAAACATGCTGTTAAGATCAGACTTACAGAGGTTTCATAAACATAAAATGAAATGAAATTTGTGAATTCTGGAGAATTTATTTTACAAATAAATGTGTTTTTCTGTGGAAATTAAAAAAAAAAGCCAAAAAAACTTTCATTCCCTCCCTTCTCTTATTTTTAGCTTTCAGTTACAAGACAAATAAAAATCAACATATATAGCACTTTAAAATTTACAGAATGTTTTTGATTAGTATTTATTATAGTGCAATTCACTGTAGTGGGAAATTCACATTTTTAAAGTATAAATTCTATTTCATTTTCAGTTCTGAATTTTCTCCTTCCTCTTTCCCCTTCAGAAGGCTAAGAAAAATAATACTCAATACAAATATGTATAGTCATGTAAAACAAATTCCCCTATTACCCATGTACAAAGAGAGAGAAGAACAGGAAGATACATTTCAATTTGCACTCAAGTGTCAGCTCTGAGGTGGGGAGCATGTTTCATCATAAGTCCTTTCAAACTGTGGTTGGTCATTGTGTTGATGGGTGTTTACTAAGACTACTAATTGAAAGACTTGAAAATTTTAGACTCTTCAGAGTTACTAACTCTTTTATAATATTGCAGTTATTGTACAAATTGTTTCTACTTGCTTCACTTTGTATCAGTTCATACAAGTCTTCCCAAGTTTTTCCAAAATCATTCCCTTCATCATTTCTTACAACACAAGAGTATTCCATCAACATTCAGACATTGTAACTTGTTCAGCAATTTCCCATTAATGGACACCCTCTAATTTCCAATTCTTTGCCACTATTAAAAAAAGCTGCTATAAATATTTATCTTTGTATAGATGAGACTTTTTCTTCTTTACTCTCTTATGAATATAGATCTAGTAGAAGTATTTCTTGGTATGCACAGCTTAATATCTTTCTAGGATTTGTTCCAAATTGTTTTTCAGAATAACTGGACCACTCATAGTTTCATTAATAGTGAATTAGTGTGCCTGTTTTATCATTTTCTTTTTCCTATTTTGCCTTCTTAGCCAATCTGATGGGTGTGAGGTGATAGTGATCTTGACCACTTTTTTTAAATTCTTGTTTTCTAGTAACAACTCTAAGACAGAAGGACAAGGGGGCAAGGGCAGTTAAGTGACCTGCCCTGGGACACACAGCTAGGAGTGTCTGAGGCCAGATCTGAACCCAAGTCCTTTCAGCTCCAGACCTGGCTCTCTACTTACTGAGCCACTTAGCTACCCTTTGACCACATCAATTGGAGAATGGGTCTTTTTTCTTTAAAATTTGACTCAGTTCCCTATATATCCTTAAAAAAATCCTTACATTTTGCTTAGAATCCATAATAAATACAGTTCCAAGGCAGAAGAGCAGTAAGGGCTAGGCAAATGGGGTTAAGTGACTTGCCCAGGGTCACAAAACAGTGGAAGTATCTAAGGTCAGATTTGAACCAGGATCTCCCTTAGGCTTGGCTCTCTATTTACTGAGCTATCTAGCTGTTCTTCATTCCCTATGTATCTTAGAAATGAGACTTTTATCAGGGAAACTTGCTGCAAAGATCTATAAATTCACATTAAAAGAAATAATATGATATCAATATGATCTGAACTCCTGAAAACAAATACAAAGAAAACTCAAATAACTGAACTTGCTTATCATCTTAAACCAATCAACTAAATATATGAACAAAGGCACGTTTACCCAAAAAAGGGAAGTTGATTTCATTTTAGCAAATCTTATAAACAAACTGCTATAAAGGTTCAGTTTTAATATGGTTGTTAGGGATTCAGAGTATACTTTTCTATGAAATAATGTAAAATAATGTAACCGAAAGAAAACTTTATTTAGACAAAGGTGCTAAATACTACTAAAAGATGTTTTTGTGGGCTACTAAAATACCCAATGAATTTATTAACTTCTTACTTATTTTCAAGGAAATTAGAATTTGCTGTAGTTTCATCAATAACTATTGCAAGAATGGTGATGTACCACTGTTACTACCTTGTAGGAAAGTCAGAACTGCATGAACCATCTGTAAAGTTTCTTTTGGCAGCATTCAAGACTGGAACAGAAGGCATATCTTTCATAGGTTCAGCTGAAAAAGAAGATGAAAGTCTTAAATGACAATTTTCTTTAGTTGATATTTTAATATTTCCAACATTAAAATAATGTGATTTAAAGTCTAAAAAAATTTCACTGTTTGGCATAAATACCTACAATAGGCAACATGAGAAAAATATTCTTTAGGGATCTGGGTTGGCTCAGAATGGGAGCAAAACTAAATTTCATCCTCAGCAGTTGGTCAATTCCCATTTATTAAGCATCTACTATGTAGCAGGTACTGCACTCCACATGGGTGATAGAGAGCTAAAAATTAGTCCCTGCTGGCAAGGGGTTTACAATTCAATGAGGGAGATGATGAAAACAATTATGTATGAACAAAATGTATACAGGGAAAAATCTCAAAAGTTAGGCACTAAATTAAGGAGAATAGGGAATGGCTTTTTGCAGAAAGATAGGGACTTGAGTTGAGATGTGAAGGAAGCCAGAGAAGACAGGAGGTAGAGATGAAGAGGGAGAGTAGTTCAGGTATGGGGAACAACCAGAGAAAAAAATGTTTGCAACCAGAGACAACTTAGTTGAGGAACAGTAGAGGCCAGTGCTAGTGAACTAAATAATACATAAAGAGGCATACGGTTTTAGAAGACTAGAAGAAGAGGAAGGAGGTCAGGTTATGAAAGGCTTTGAAAGTCAAAAAGAGGATTTTCTGTTTGATCCTGAAAGGGTTAGGGAGCCCCTGGAAGATATTGAATAGGGAGGAAGAGAAGGAGAAAAGTCAGATTTGTATTTTAGGAAGATCAGTTTAACAGTTGAGTAGAAGATGGACTGGAGTAGGGAAAGATTTAAGGTAGGCAGAACAACTAGCAGGCTATTGCAATACCCCAGGTGTGAGGTGATGAAGGTCTGCACCTAGGTTGCTGCAATGTGAAAAGTAGAGAGAAGGAGGCAGTTGAGAGATGTCACAAAGGTAGAAATAACAGGACTTAATGACTGGATGATAAGAGTGAAGAATTAAGGATGACACCTCCCCAACACTGGCAATGTCTTAAAAAAAATTCTTTGATTTAGAAAATTTTTGGAGGAGAAAGAATCCTAAACAAACTGATGATAGAACTGTCTCATTTTACCTTCAATATAAGAGAGGATAGAGTCAAGAAGGAAATGATTAAAGTACCTTGGGGCTGAATGTAAACAGGGGCAAAAATGATAGAAATCAGGATAGGGCACTTGAAACTGTCATTCTATAAGGTTTCATTTAATTTTATATCTCTACCTTTCTGATACTTTCCCCTTTAGTAAACTAGTAAAACCGTTATGAAATTCCAAGCTTTATAGAGGCGAATGGTGGAAATAGGCATTGTCCCTACTGGACCTGAGGGTTAAGAGAATACTGATAACTGAGAAGGGCCAAAAAGAACTTGGTGGCAACTACCAGGTCATCCCTAGCCCAAGTCTGTATAGGTTTATGAATTTTACAAATTAAGGAAAAGAGAACAAAAAAAAGAAACCTCAAAGATTGTTGTTTCTTTATTGGTCCTTATAAATGTTAAAAGAAAAACCATCCCAAATATTGTTTCTCCACTAAAAACAGTCTTTAAAACCTCAGCTCTTTCTAGGCAATTCCTGAAGTGTTCAGGATTTTCTATAATTATGCTGTGAGGCTTGTTGAAAAAAGTCACCTATAACTGGACTAATCCTGCATACATATAAAGTTAGAATAAAAACAAATAGGTTTTTTTTTAAATGAAAGAAAATTTGGGTATTTTATTTAGACAAAATTTCAATGGGATTTTAACCAGGTATAGATGCCTTAATTTCTTTAACTTATATATAGCATTAGAGAGGAAGAATGGTATTCTTCCGATACAGTAATTAAATAAGGATCTCCTCTCACCCAATCAAGCGAGAATATTTCACTGAAATGGCAATTCAAACATGTCCAGGTTAAGCTTCTGTTAATAATTAATGAACAAGGTTTGGGTTGTTTCTTTTCCTAAACATTTAATTTTTGTAAATATTAAAATGGATGGTTCTTGATCTTTTAAATTGAAGACTTTAAATGGTATTCTTATAGATGATCTACTGAAAACTGTCCTTAAAGCTTACCTGAATATAGGTTTTTGTTGCTATAGTATATATGTAGAATATACACATATTACATGTAATGCTATATGTGTGTATATATATATATATATGTATATGATATACTTTTTAAAAAACAAAATTATAAATCAAGGAGAAATGTGGTATGGATGACTTTAATTTAATGTAATAGTTTATAGAATTAAGCTTCTCATTAAAAATTTCTCCTCCATTGCTTAGCTGGTGACCAAACATCATGATCTGGGTACTCTAGGTTCTTGAATGCTATGTGTTAAGTTCTAACAGATCTTCACCAACCTAGAAAGACTTTGTAGCCTGGCATTGGTCTTGTGAGAACCAGCACAGCTAAATCTGGAGAAGCTCATAACTAGGCTGATAATGGGGAGATAAATTTTTCAGCCATAGCAACTCTCTTATAGACCCATCTATCAAGTCATAAAAGGGCTACATATTGTATCAGTGGGAAAAGTGCCTACACTGATGAAACCACACATCTCTTAAGTACAGAGGATACCAATTTGGCCTAAGGCATGGTGTTTAAACTGAGTTTAACTCATAAAAGCTAGAAAAATTATATAAAATAAGAAGTCTTTCTCTTACCATAGGTAGTACAGTGATCCATTGTCATTTTTTGCCCAATACAATATGATCCATGGGCTAAAAAAAAAAGCTCCCAAAGTATGGAATATACAATTTTCCCAGTCTTGCAAATAAGGAGAATCTCCTAGCAGAAGAGAAAAACTGGCTGTTGCTTGCCTGGAAAAAGCCAACCAGGGCAACTAGGAGCAGCTGGGGACAGAGTGATGGACCTGGAGTCAAGAAGACCTGAGGTCAAAATGGGCCACACACACTGAAGTTGTGTGATTCTGGTCAAGCTACTTCTGTCTGTTTCAGCTTATTCCTCTATAAAAATGAAGCTAAAATTAGCACTTACCTCTCAGAACTGTTGTGAGAATTAGCTCAGTTTATATTTGTAAAGCACTTAGTAAACATTAAAGTGTTATAAATATGCTATTATTATTATTGTTATGAGGAGTAGGACGAGGGGGAGAAGGATAGAGGTTTGCCCATTTTCTCATTTTGCTGCTGTGCAAGGTGACAAAATGATGTAGGGAGAGGGATCTGTGGTACTGGTAAGAACATTCTGGAGAGGCAGAGCAAGGGACAACTAGACTTGAAGAAGACAAGACAAAGAGCAGGGAAGACAAAGAGATCCCTACCCAGTAAACCTATGGTCATTTTTTAAAAATCTGCCTTACAAAAGAGGTAAGATCTTGCTCAATGACTTTAACCCTATACATTTACATAAAAGAGAAATGGAGGAAAAAAAAGTGTACTACAGTAACAACAGTTACAAGTAAAAAATTAGGAAATCAGAGAATAAACTAACCCTTGGAGAAAACATTTTTTTTCTATAGAAACACGTTTTCAATTTTATAGTATAAGTCAAAGAATTTTTTTTTTGGCTACAACAAATTTTGTTTTATAAATAACCTTTCAGGAATACCTCTTTGCTTTGTATTCTATATATATTTGTAAGTAAGTGTCTTCACTTCAATTTGATAAATAAGTAATTTGTAGAGTGCTTGACATGGCATAGAGGAGGCTCCTAACAAATGTTTATTCCCTTCCCTTGTTTACTAAAATTTTCTTTCTCAAAATTCCAGAAATCAATGGAATATAATATTTTAAAACTCACGAAGTCTTTTTAGGCTTTAAGGTTTGAATAAACAACTGTTCTTAAGTTAGGTTAACTTAACTAACTAAAGTTAAAAAATAATAATTTTAACATATTGAATAAAATGCTCAAAATCTGATTTAAAGGTGGGAGTAGGAATATATAGAAACTTGGGCAGGAATCAGGTAAATATGGTACTAAAAATAACTCAATGCCAGAACTACAAATTAGAGCCATTACAGGATGGACGGTCCATTAAAATCCTTCCTCAATGCCTCTTTGCTCTGTTTCCTTTGTCTTCTCCCTTATGAATCAGTACCTTGGACCCTCACAGAAGTGATGGTTTTTTAATATGCTCAGAATTGATACATCTGAAGTATTGCTTTATAAAGTATTATAGGCCTAATTTTTAAAAGGGTAGGCAAGGGGTGGGTATGAATAAATTTTGTTTTGCACATGTTCATAAAAAATTTTTAAGTGTTTGTATTCTTCTTTACCTTGTGGGTGAATGACAACACGAGGCTGTACGAACGATGGCTTCACAACTTCAAACCACCAGAACAGTTCTGCCATGAACACTAAATAATTATTCTGTAAGAAGGTTAAGAAAATTAACATCGAACTACAAATAAACAAAATTTGATCTTATGTGGAAAAAAAAAGGTATGGAATTAAATCTGAAAAGTTATAAATATATCAGCTTTGCTCCTGTCTTTCTGGACTTTCCTTAAGTATCCTGGGTTCAAAATAACAAAGGTTCTAAATAGATTTTTTTAAATGGATAGGAGATGTATTCTTTTTTTGTTACCATTTATTTTTAACATATGGAACATAATATAATATTTAACATGGCAATAATATGTAATTTGTTATAAATATATATAATAGGTTATGATATATATGCTTATCCAGGAGAAAAACAAATTCTCACATTAGCAATGTCCAAAAATCTGTCTCATCCTTTTTTCCTCTCCTTAAGACTCCTAAGAACTTTATGAATGACTCTTAGTTATACTGAAATGTACAAACATTTGCAAATACTTATCATACTTAAAAATCAAAGCCCTGAAAAGCATATAATACTTGAAATGTCCACAATAAAAACTAGGAATATGAAGATGAATAGGAAATGAAAACTCAAGTATTCATTCTTTCTGTCTCTGTCTTTATTATATTATTATATCTTATAAATTCCATGTGCCACAAAACAAGTGAATGACCTTCCATAATAAACTAGCCTCCCATTAGAACTTTTATGTTAATGGTGACCCAAATTAAGAAACTTTTAGTCTCCTTTGCAAGTTATGTATTCCTTTCAGTGTTCTGGGCATTTTTCTTTTTTTAAAAAACCCTACTTTCTGTCTTTGTAACAACCATGAGGCAGAACAGCAAAGGCTGTCAATGGAGAAAAAGGGGAAATGACTTGCCCAGTATCACATAGCTAGAAAGTGTGGAGGCCAGATTTGAATCTAGGATTTCCCATTTCCAATCCTGGCTCACTATCCATTGAGCCACCAACCTGCCCCATGATCCATTTTTTAATATCAATATTCTTTCAGAGATATTCCATGGCCCTAAGTGAGTGATGGGCCAGATGCAGCCCCCTGAAATGTTTTATCTAGCCCCAAGTGACATTATTCCTAATCTGTCAAATATGATAAGTAGGATATAATACAATGAAACTTGGAAAGAGTTGCCTTAGAAACAGACTGACAGATGAGCATTTCCTTTCCTTTGGCCCCCTCTTTAAAAAAGTTTGTCCATCACTGCTCTAAAGCAATGGAATATACCATGGTTTTGAAGAAACAGAAGTGCAAAGTCACCCAAATGACAATGGAGAAGTACTTGGGGGCATGTAAGGAGGCTGCAACAAATCACCAGTGAAGAACTACATAAGTAAATCAACTTAAATGATATTATCTAATTGGAAAAAGAGGAAGGTTGGTTGAACATATAACAACATATAGTACGGACACTATTTCAAGAGAACTAGAGAAGGTCTTCAGTCTGTTGAGTGGAATCTGTGGCAGATCCATGGGATGGGAGATAACTGGTGCATAGGATGAGAAAGTATAGATGAGTTGCAATTTATACAGATGAAGGAAATACCCATACTGATGAGATAAGTGAACCATTAAATGATCAAAGTCAGAAGAAAGAGGAAAATAGATTTCAATTCAAATTGTTGGACCACAAATCATCAATCAGTAAGAACATGTTACACATATTGTTAAACCTTTAACATATGCTTACTGATGAAGTGATTTATTCCCATTCTCCTAATACATAGGAAATGTTGGTGATAACAAAAATCATGAAACCATGCTGACTGGATCCCTTACAAATTTGTTACATAATCTCAACTGGGCACTCATTGAAGCAAGGCAATTCTATTAAACCTTCTTTAATAACTTACTTAAAAGAGTTTTCCCCAAACCTTTTCATTCCTCTTTAATCCTTCTTCTACTCTCTCAGCAGAGAATCTTGCCTCATATCTCACTGAAAAACGTTAAAATCATTGAGAACTTCCTCTTCTGCTTTCCCCTTCAAAATACACATCCAGCTTCCAGATGTGTCCTCTGCAATTATGTCTGCCTTCACCCCTGTTTCACATGACAAGGCCCTTCTCCTTGCCAAATTTGATGCAGAAGTGATTCCATTCCATCTTTTCCTTCATTAGACTATAAGCTCCTTGAAATCACAAACAGATATAATAATTAAGCCGATGGAAGTTGATGAGATTACCAAAACAGTGAGCATAGAGATAGATTCACAATTAGGAGATGTGATAGGAATGAATAAGCAAATAAGACTGAGAAGAAGCAATCAGACAGGTTGCAAAAGAACTAAGGGTAATGTCACAAAAACCCAGAGAAGAGAGACTATTAGGAAGGAAAAGGTGGTCTACAGTAGTAGTGTCATACTCAAATAGAAACAAACATATTTTTTGCTTCTTTTCATAATAGAAAAATAAAATGGAAAATGAGAGAGCACTCACCTAGAGGAGAATGGCTAAACAAATCATGGTAAATTTATATCATGGAATGTTATTATGCCATAAGAAATGACAAAGAAATGGGAAGACCTCTATGAAGTGTCAGAGGAAAGTAAGCAAAAACAGATCATTTTATACAGTGATAATATTACAAAGAAAAACAACTTTGAAAGAGTTTAGAACATTAATCAATGTGATGACAAGCCATGATTCCAAAGGGCCAAAGATGAATGCTACTCATTTTCCTATATTTTAGGAATATCCATTAGGTGATTATATGTAGAATGGAATGATTCCTCAGTCTAAAATAATATTTAGGATCACAGTATCAAACACCATACTTGTCATCAGAACTCTTTAATAGCAGGGCCTTAAACATTAGTTTGGCCAAAATCCATTTCCTGAAATATCAGAATGAAGAAAAATTAAAGGGAGGGGAGAAGAGTATCAAATGTTAAAACAAATCAGTCCCCTAAGGTCCTATCATCAGGTATTCACTATCTCAGATACATATCTAATCTTTGAAAGAGAATCCATTAATGTTACCTTCCATTATAGGTAGGAGCCCTGACCAACTAATACTTTTCTGTCTTACAGTTAATTAACAGCCTCTCTTTTCTTAAGTTTTGTGATTCAGTCACTGGTTCCCTAGATAAAAATTCCCATATCCTTCTTACTACCACACCTTTATTATCATCCATCTTTCCTGTCCTTACCAGTATGGCCTTTTCTTCCACCATGCTTTTGGGATCCCATTTTATCAATAAGCTTCTTGAAGCCATAAACATTGAAATAACAAACCAATGGAAGCTGATAATATTAACAAGACAGTGAACTTACTGATAGATCCACAATTAGACCTTAGATATCCTTCCTCTTTTCCACCCTGCACACACGGAAACTTGTTTTCTCCCTATCTCCATCAATCTGCCACCAAAAACATCTTATCCTTGACTTATTCTTTTCTATAATAAGTTCACTTTTTCTCATAGGCGTCTCCCCACATGAAAGGTAAAAAAGGATACTTTTTACTCTTCACTGACATTTAAAAGACATTTCTACGCAATTACTCAGCAAAATCTCCTATGAATTTATTCTATTTGCCTACATTATTCAGATTCTGATTATATAATTATCTACTGGTCAGTCTAGCCTTTCTCAAGTAGTCTAGCATTTGATTCAAGAGTCTTTTTCTCTACACAAATCCCTGACTTTACTTCAGGCCATTAATGTAGATATTCATTAAAACACCTTGTTCACCAACATCTCAGTTACTTTATTGGCACCTTCACTCCTATTTCAGGCTATACACATACCTAATATATCTCATTACCTACATTCATATCTGTTTTGCCTCAGTTCTATAACAATACCCTACTATCTTTTCAACTTTCCCATTGCCTCACTCCTCCTAAACTTAGTCTTTATTCTCACTGTCCTTCTGATGTGGAATATTGGGAGGGGGGAATACCTTTTTAAAATTTTTCCAGCAAAAACATAAATTTCTAAAAGGTGAAAAGGCAGACTTTCTAAATTGGGAACATAGCGGATTTTTATCATGAAGTATATGTGTTTGGATGGAAAGTCATACATTAAGTCAGCAAGAACAATGATTCAGGCCTGATGTGAAGAGTGAATCAAACTTTCTTTGTCTATCAATCAATCAGCCAAAAACTTAAACACCCGTAAGGGAGTTTGCAAGCTACTTACTAGAGTGGGTGACAACTCCAGAGGCCACTGACCACCCCTGGAGCAGTGCTAAGCAAATTCAAAGATTGCAATTGGTTCCCATAAAGTGGAGAAAGGGAAAGCAAGTAACATGGAAAAAGAACTATAAAAAGTCCTAAACTTCCTGTCCAGGGATGTTCTCCTGGTGACTTGGCTTTTGGAGGTGGCTTTGGACTTGACCTTCATCCTTTCTTGGATGATCTTCTCCTTTGTAGTTTGTCTTAAGTGAGTGAGTAGCTGGCATTCCTTTCCTGGTTTCTGGAGAGATTGGTTCTGGAGATTCCTGCCTTGGCTTTTGAGAAGGCTGGTTGGTGGAAATCTAGCTGAAGACACCACTGAATGTGGGTAAGTCCCAAGGGGTTAAGCCTCACTTCACTGGAGAAGGGCTAATAGGCTTGTTAATATCTGTCTCTTTAGCTACCTTTTTCTATGTTCACTCTTTCTACATCTTTGTAAATAAAGCTACTAAATTCATTTTTGACTTAAGTTATAATATATTTAAATCGGCGACCACAATATTACTTTAGAATTCTCATATTTAGTCAAAACCCTAAATTTAATTTCTTATACTGAGAATGTATCCTACAGGTTGTGCTACCATTCCAGATATAGTGTCAAATGGGTCAAAATAATAAAAAATAAGAGACAAGTTATAAGAGAACAACAAAGAATTGTAAGGCACTGGTGCTAGGCTAACATAATGGACAGGATGACTGTGAATAGTAGTATTATGATACATGTACTAAAGGTATTGATTCTGGAAAGATAGACAAAAGATTAAAATTAGAATAAAAAGAGGCCCAAGTAATGCCTAATTCTATAATAGGCTCTGAAATGTTTTAGCATTAGCTCTCTTTTAAGTCTCCACCTTTTGCCATTTATATTCTGTGTATCTACCCATTTGGCCCTATTAAACAAACACCTATGCTTCACTTTTTTTATTTTTATCTATTCATTTAGGGGTCTTTCTGTGAATGATGTATAAACATGCTTGACTAGTCAAAAGCAGCAATAGGGTTGGCCAGAATTTGCCTTATCCAAGCACAACAGCATTCTATGTTTACACAGCTACATAAAACCTACATGCCAAATAATACTCAAGTCTACTTTATGATAAAATCTCACTTAACTGAATTTATCCATGAAACTTGAAATTCAAATAAAATTGTGGGCACACTTAACTAATGAATATACTTCTTCAATCATTGTGACACCATGAGATACAGTTTCTTAAATCAACAGTGAAGTGATATAATTCAAGTACAGGAAATAATTTATAAAACCATAAAAATATGACATTAACACCAGGCTTTATTTATACTGCAATCCTTTAGATTATCATCAACATTCAACATAGAACTTAAGATCTAGGTTCTATTCTGGGTACTTTACAAACCTGTGCTCTTGGATAAGCCATTCATCTATACAAGTTTTCATCTATAAAAATACATTTAATTGCCTTCCATCTGCTCTTCTTCCCTCATAGGGCTTTTAAGAAGATGAAATAAGAAAATATATATAAAAAGGTTTTGAAAATTAAATAAGTATAAATATAAGGTATTACTTATTCCACTTACTGAAAATAAGTTAAAATTTTAGATTTTATTTGAATAAAACTTTTAAAATAATACTAACATTTTGAATATTAATAGGAGGAGGTTTTAATCTGGAAGAGGACACAACAGTTTTGTAACATAATTTCTTATTAGGTCATCACAACCTTTTTTTTTTTTTTAAACCCTTGTACTTCGGTGTATTGTCTCATAGGTGGAAGATTGGTAAGGGTGGGCAATGGGGGTCAAGTGACTTGCCCAGGGTCACACAGCTGGGAAATGGCTGAGGCTGGGTTTGAACCTAGGACCTCCTGTCTCTAGGCCTGACTCTCACTCCACTGAGCTACCCAGCTGCCCCCTTGTAACATAATTTATCAGAAATATTGGCTTCATCTTCACATAATGCTTTTTACTAGTCTTAATTTTATCCCATAGTTTCCTTATAAATTATATAATTATATTTTAAAGAGTATGTATAAGGCTAACAGAAAAATAATAATTATTTAAAAAAAAAGAGTCCTACAAACCAGAAGCTCTAATAGTAGAGTCAATATCCTTCATAAAACTTTGGAAATCACAGCTATTTATGCAACTAGCTTCTCCTCTATTCAGTGAATTTTAACAAATATGAAGCTTTTAAAATCACACTAAGAACAATAAATAGTTTGATTTACCTTTATGGATGATGCAGCATAAAGCATATCTTCAAGGGTAAAATGGCAGCATTGGTTCAAATACTCTTGGCAAAATTCTTGAATCAGTTGTAGATTATATAGACTGTCAGCCAATGACATAGTCTCTTTTAAACAAATATCTTGGAAAAGGAAAAGAAAAAATATTAATGCTGACCTGATGATAAAATATTTTTAAAATGATAACAACTTTTGACAAAGGCTACATGGAGTTCTCATCATGGCATGGAGATGATTCTAGGATCACAAAGGCCATGGCAGCAAAGCTCAAGGTCTAGTAGTCTCTATAGTGATGGAAAGTGACTGGAGTATGGTCTAACAAAAGATTACTATGTGGTTTCTATGGGCTACCATGGCTTAGTAAGGAAAGCCTCATCACAAGCAGGTTGGTTATTCAGTGATAATCTCTTTGGTCATGATAACATATGAAACAAACAAACAAATTCAAAACAGCCTTCAGTACTTGTGGCCCCTTCCCACTTTGCAGTGATGGTTGGAAAGGGATCAGAAGGTACAAAGAATCACACACCTTTTAAACATTAACTTAGCTGGTGGTGTTTTCAATTGTGAGGTGAGTGAATGTTTAATGAATGAAGGTATATTATTAGAATAACCAGAATACCTTACTCATATTAATCTTGATACTCTTGTTATAAATGGAGCTAGAAAACTAAAGGAAGTTGAAGCTAAACTAAAGGATGGGTTTACATGTTCTAAGTGGCAAATGAAGATAATTTTTATTATGCTAAAAGTCAGGGAAGACATCCAAAGATATGGGAGATGGAGTGATTGTCAATGATAACAGGCAAAACTAGCATGGCTCTATAGTTAGTGAAGAGAAATAACATACACTAAGGCTGATAAGTTAGATTGGATTCAAGCTGTGAAGATCTTTAAATGAAAAACAAAGGAGTAACTAGAGGTAACAAGAAGCCACTGGAGGTTTCTGAGAAGAGGGGTACCATGAATAGATTCATACTTTAGGAAATCACTTTGGCAGCTGTGTGAGAGAAGAACTGGAGAGGTGAGAGACTGAAATAGAATGACCACTTAGGAGGCTACTACTTTTCCAGACCTTTCCCCTGGTTATTAATAATGGAGGTCACATTCATCCTAACATCGAAGACCAATAAGAAACAGAAATGACAATAAAGAAAACAAAAATAAGTCCATGTATGCTGTATTTTGATTGTCTTAAATGCAGGTTTCAATATAAGTCTCTTAAAAATACAAACCTTTGTTACTTATATAAAGTACATGAAAATATCAGAACCTTTGTACAGATTATTTACTATAGAAACTTACCTTCTATTCTGACAATATCAGGACAGTAGAAATGGATGAGGGCAGCTAAAGCACAACCATCTGTACCATCCTTCAACAGATTTTCTACTAACGGAATGCAAGGAAGCTGCTTAAGTAACGTTGGCTCTTTCCTATAACGAGCCTGTCATATAAAAGGAAAAGATTTAAAGAAGACACTATGTTTAGTGACATATGGAAAAAACAGATATTATAGTACAGGTTAACTATTGTTCCATTAGTAAAACAAACATCCAGATTTAAAATTAATAATCACTTTGCTATACAATCATTATCAGGTTAGCACTATCCATATCTATCACCTTCTTTTGTAATTAACATTCTATTTTATCAAATAAATAGGCAAAACACTACTAAAATCCAGAGAACAGTTGTCTGAATACTGGTATATGATCCTGGGATTTATAAAACATGCCATTCAAGTTAAACCTTAAAAAATTCACCACGAACACTGTGTACCAAAAGTCTCAGTGCACTTAAAAAAAACAACACATCCTTATCTTCTGACTTAGAATCAATACTAAGAATCAGTTCCAAGGTAGAAGAGCAAGAAAGGCTAGGCAATTGGAGTTAAGTGTCTTGACCAGGGTCACACAGTTAGGAAGGGTCTGAGGCCAGATTTGAACCCAGGACCTCTTGTCTCTAGGCCTGGCTCTCTATCAACTGAGCCACCAAGCTATACTTCTTAATACATTATATTAAAGTTTAATATATTACCACTAATACTAAAATTGGGAGCTCACCTGGGACATCTAGGGAGCACAAGGGATAGAGGGCCAGGCTGAGGTTAAGTCAGGAAGACCCAACTTAAAATCTAACCTCAAGATACTAGACCATGTGAACCTGGGGCAAATCACTTAAACCTATTTGCCTCAGTTTCCCCATTTACTAAATGAGCTAGAGAAAGAAATGGCAAACCACTCCAGTATTTTTGCCAACAAAATCCCAAATGGAGTCACAAAGAACCTAACATGACTGAAAAACAAGATGACTTTGAGACATTATAATTTTAATTTTAGCAGTGTTTAATAACAAATAGTGAAAAGTTTGTACCTAATGATGCAAAAACCACCAACAAACCAGTTTTGGACAATATACATACAGTCTATCAGTCCTATCCTGGTGTAGATAATACTGGATTTTTTCTCTTTGTAAAAAAGTTAAGTTTGGTTTTAAGATGAACACTAGAGATAAAGTAACAAGATGTTCTTAGAAGAAAAACACAGTTATGCATTGCAGTTTGCAAAATTATTTTTTAATGCTGGAAAAATCCCTGGAAAAAAAACCCCAACATCACAGGATCACAGATTAAGGGAGAGATATTGGTTTAAAAAGTTATTTAGTCCAATGCTTTCATTTTACAAATGAAGAAAATGAGACCCAGCAATTTACCCAAGGTTTTGTGAGTAGTACATCACAGAGCTAAGATTCAAAAGTAGGCCCTCTAATTCAAAATCCAGTAGTTCCTGCACTATGCCACATTGTCTCTAAACAAAACAGAACTCTATCCCCAAGGCAACTGAGACAATGGGTAACTCAACTTTAAAATGGAAAAATACCATTTATTTCTTGTTATAGAGGAAATCAGTGACTATTTTTTTATTCCCACAACCACTAGGGGAAAAAAAATGAAAGTAACATTTTCTAAAGACTTTATGGTATAACCAAGGTTCAAGTTTACAAAAGGAGATGATTTTTAAATCTTATTTTTAAAGTGAGATTAGTTTCTCAAAATAGAGAAATAAAAATTCTGAGTATTTAGTTATAACTGATATGCTTGAATAGTGAAATGCATAGGTCCACAGAAATCTAGCAACAGACATTCAGAGAAATAGTTAATGCCTCTTATTTTTACAGATGAAAATACTTACATAGATTTTTATCTACTCCTACCACCTCTGTAATATCAATGGCTTTTAAATGTATAGGATGCACAAAAGCCAGGAAGTGTCCATATCTATATTAGGGTTTTTTTCTACTGGAATTAAATTTTCCAATTCTATCTATTTTACTTTATGATGATTGAGATAATGAAAATAACTGGAAATGCAAATAAGTCTAGAGAAAATAAAATTTCACTGACAGGGATCAAGCATAATCTTCTGTTAGTTTTGATTTAACAATGGCTCAGAAAATTATCTAATAAAAAGTGGAAGACATTATTATTGACATTTCCCTAATACTTAAGGTATTTTGAAAACATTACATGTGAATATAGACATATTATATACAAAGTTCTCATCTTTCAAATTAGTCCTTATAACCCACTGAAAGCAACAAAAGCAACAGGTACAATAAAAACCAGTATCAATATGAATAGAGTCCTAAGCAATACTATTTCAACCACATTATGGGTTTAAAAGGTTTTTATGAAAACCTAATCATTTGTAAAGTTACTCCAATGAAAATATTCCACTACTCCAGGAGATTGGAAAAGGGAAATATAAGTCTTCTTCTCCAGCTAGTAAATGTGTAGGTAGGAATGAAATAAATCATGATTTTCTCTCTCTAGGGCCGTGGAAGAAGTATGTCTCTTCCCCATAGAGAAGCATGTCAAATATTCAAGATATCCATTAGCTCTAAAGTACCTACATTCATAGAATAATGTTTGCCTACAGATGGCTTTTTTAAAAATTGTAACCCATCTCTGCTATTCTGTCTTTAGAAAATTCTCTCACTTTTTCCTATTTTTATAACCCAACAGTAGCACCTTCTGAACCTTGAGTATTTCTGGTCCCAAATAATACTGTAAAAGGAAGATCTAGAAACAGATTTTTAAGTCTTCAACTACTCCCTCCACAGCAAGAAATTTTGCCTAACCATGGACAGGGACTCATTTCTTCTAAGAAGCTGCAGGGTTCCATTTAGTAACTCTGACTTAACAGTTTTCAAATGAGACCAAGAAAAACAGCCTAATGAATCACTCATAAATAGAATATACGCTCGCAGAAAAGGGCTTCCAGCCTGACAGGTTCAGTTTGGAAAAAAAGAATGAGTTCCAGTCCTAGGTTTGCTATGATTAAGTTCTAAGAATTCTTGGGAGATGTGACCTGATTCAGGCCTGCTTCTGGGAAATCTAAAGAGACAGAGACCCAAGACCAAAATTGCCCAGAGCTGCTCCAAGTAGAGCCAAAGCAACTTTGATCTAGATTCTTAGCAATCATTAAAGAAGCATTTATTAAGTCTTTACTATGTGCCAAAGACTGACCTAAGCCCCATGGATACAAAGGCAAAAGTGAAAACAGTTCCTGCAAGCAAGGAACCTTGTACTAGTAATTACCAGACAGTAGAGAAAATGGCAAAAGACTGTGTCTTTAAAAGTAGAAGAACAATAAGTTGTTCTATAGAATGACGGATGTCTTCCTAATCTCTATCCACTGTATCATTTCCTTACAAGTGACAGTTCTGCAAGTTTTCCAAATTTGACATATAAACAGTTTCCTATTGTTTAGGGCAATAACTGTATGTTGTGTATATGCTATTGGAAAATCAATGCATTGAAAGGTTATGTTGATCCATTCCTTCAAGATTCTGTTCTAGAAAAATATTAGAACTCTAATAAGAGCAAAATAATTAGAGTTTCTGAATTATCTAAGGCTTTCCAAAAGTTGATGTGTGATTCGTGATCCAGATATGGATCATCTACTATCTCACACTTAACTGTCCATTTTCTCTTTTTTCCCCCCTTTCTTTCTCTCCCTTGCTTTCTTTCTTCCTAAAGGTTTTGACTTTTTAAAAAAGGGGTCCCGCATTTCTTCTACAATAGACATCCAACATTTTATTTCTAAGAACAAAACTGAAAAAACATCCTTAGGCTAAAAAAAGAAACCTATAGAACTAGTACAGTTCTAAGTTGTAATAACTTCAAAGTATTCATGCAATAAACTTATAAAAGTAGCATTTGTAAGTTTACTTAACCCCCAGTTGCCTTACTTTTCCTCTGCCTTGTATATATATATATATATATGTATACATACATATACTTGTATATTTCATATTTCATTTCAAATGGTCAACTTTATAGGTCAGACTAAAATTTAATAGTGTACAAGCCAAACACAAAAGTAGTGGATCAAAACATTAAATGAAAATAGAATTCATCTTCCTTCCTACCCAACAACTGTGTGCAATACATTACTGTATAAAAATAACATACAAATAAAAAATTGCTTTTTATGAAATAAAGTAATTTTTTTCAATCTAAGACCAACACTTTATATATTCTGCCCAGCTAAGTGGATATTATAAATTGCTCAAATTAGAACACATATAAACATTTTTTCATTATAATATATATTCATCACCTTTTCTTACAAATAAAGGAGAATTATATCCAAAAAATCTTTCCTACCTATACATTATGAAAAGCTGGGATTTTTTAAAATTTCAGATTAACTAAGGATTATTTTTATAATTTTTCATAATTATTTTCAATCTCTCTCTAAACCAACCTTTTACATCCACCCATCCCCCTCCACCTTACCTTAAAATGACTAGATAATTTAAAAATGTTTCTTTAGTATCATTCTGACAGAATTACATGAAATGAATTGTAACAGCATGACATGGGGAAAAGCCATTCTAAAATGAAACTGTAAGATCAAAGTAAAGCAGTTGGGCAAACTTACAGGAACCAGTTTCCAAAACCATTTGGAAGGAGACTTCAGAGGAGGCAGCAGAAAAAAAAGAGAGGGTAAAAGGCAAAGGGAAAATTTATCAGAATTTATTTTTAAATAGTGACTTTTCTTCAACTTTCTAGGAAAATAAACTCCAAGTACGTAGTATCCGTAAAATATGAATAAGTATTCATTTAAAGAATAATACACTTTTTAAAAATATAGCATTCGCTGTGATAAAGATTTTTAAACATTCCTCCTCTTGAAATGCAAGACACCAGGATCTCCAATTTATCTCACCTCTGAGTTCTGATATCATAATATTCAATTATAAATGAAATCCAAAAAATAGGCAGTTAAACCATTCCATCAAATCAAATAAAATTTGCAATGCAAACAGATTTATAAATATTATAACCAATATGGCAAATTTTAGAACTACTTCAACTGATTCTTTGTAAATAAAATTCAGTAAAGTGAGTTTCTTCTCAAGGAGAAAGACAATAATATATTTGCAATGACAAAGACCATTAAATATAATGAACTGAAATTGATTAAGATGAAAGTTTCTGTTGTTCATAAGATTTCCCCAAAACAGGTAGAAACCCTTAACTGATTATTTCATACAGTCACCCTGAAAATATCCATTACACAAATCAAGCAACTATACTCAGTAAATAGATTTGATAAAACAAGCATATATCAGCCACCTACTATGTACCAGGTACTATGATAGGTGGATGGCATATAGGAACAAAATAGTTGCTTGACCTGAAGGATCTTACATTCTATAGCAGAAAGGGATGTGAGAGGGGGATAGGAAGTATTAGTACTTCTTTATACTAAAAAGGTACCCAATTAGGGAGAAGGTAAGCTACAATAAGTAACACTTCTTTTGAAAATCAGCTACCTCCCAAGAGAGACACATAGTACTTTAAGTGTTAGGAAGTTTTTCCTTTCTATCATATAAAGACAAACAGAACAACGAGTTAATCCCCATCCACATGACAACACTTCAAATACAGTTTTCCTTTAACTGGTCCTCATATGGCATGATCTTTAGTTCTCTCATTATCCTGGGTCAACCTCTTGGGGTCATTAATTGATTCCCTGAAGTAAAAAAGGTAGGGAAAGATGTTTCAATTTGCATTCAGACTCTATTCCTTCTATGGCAGTGGATATTTTTTTGGGTCATGAGTTCCCTTAGAGTTGTCCTGGATCCCTGCCTTGTTGATAATAGTTAAGTCATTCAAAGTTGATCATCAGAGATTATTGTTGTTACTATGTACAGTGTTCTCCTAGTTCTGTTCACTTTGTATCATCATTTCATAGACATCTTTTCAGGTTTTTTTGTGATTATCTTGTTTGTAATTTCTTATAGCACAACAGTGTTTGATTACAAGCACATACCACAACTTATCGAGCCATTCCCCAATTGATGGACATCCCTTCAGTTTCCAGTTCTTTGTCACCATAAAAAAAGCTGCTATGTTTTTGTACAAGTCTGTTTCTATCTTTAATCTCTTTGGGATACAGACCTAGTAGTGATATTGCTAGGTCAAAGGATATGCACAATTTTATGGCTCTTTGGGCATGATTCCAGATTAATCTCCAGAATGATTCCAATTCCACTCAAAGTTCTTTCATGTCCTGATTTTTCCACATCCCTTCCAACATTTATCATTTCCCTTTTTTGTCATGTTAGCCAGGCTGATGAGTGAGAGAGGTGGTACCTCAGAATTATTTTAATTTGCATTTCTCTAATCAATAGTGATTTGGAGCATTTTTTCCTATGAGTAAAAACAGTTTTAATTTCTTCAGAATAAGAGTCCGAATACAGACTGAAACATACTATCCTTCACTTTATTTCTTCCATGAATTTCTCTTTAGTGTAAGCAATATGTCTTCACAACATGACAAACATGGAAATATGTATATGTATATAGCATATTACCTGCCTTCTTTGGGAGAGAGAGAACAAATATTGCAAAATTTCAGAAAAGGAATATTAAAAATTGTATTGATGTGTAATCTGAGAAAAAATGTTTTAAAAAGAGAGAAGAGGAGAGGAGAACAAAACATTCTGCTTCTATGATTTTTAAGTAAGAACTAGAAGGGACTTCAAAATATCATCTAGTTTAACTTCATTGGTAAAGCTGAGAAAAAGAGGGTAAGTATCTTGGCCAAGGCTGTAAGCAAGCAACATGTAAAAGAACTGGAACTCAAAACTCACAATCCTCTTATTCCAAATATGTAGAAGATAAATATACAGTAACAGCTTTTTGAACACTGTTACTGTTTACACAAGTTAACAGAACTATCTTTAAAAAAATAAAATACTTGCAAGCAAATTAACTAGGGAAATAACACTAGGAAAATACTAAATAATTGTTTTTGAGACTATCAAATATTTCTTCCTTATTCAAGAAAGTAAATTACAAAGAAATTACCCAAATAAATCAATATTACACAAGGAGAAAGTTACTTATGTATGATATAATAATAAACTAATATATTTTCAACACTTGCTTCAACTAGCTGAAACAATAGCCAGGAAGTAAGAAGTAGGGCTAAATAAAGTTCAAGAAATAAGAGGTAGTTTAAGTTATGCTAAATGCAGTCTGGCAACTTTCTTACTAGCTACCTTATCTTCAAATCAGAGATCATGTCCTATAGTTCTAAACCCTTTCGGTTCTAGAACTTGCAAGCTGAGAGCCCCACTATGAATGGCTCATACTTACCACTTCAGGCACGTGTCAGATATATTTCATTTTATTTCCCTTATACTCTCTTGCCAACTTGTCAATCAGTTTATTGCTTGTCCACATAATTTTAATACCCTCCAGTTCTACCATCCCTTTCTGTAACAATAATCAATAAATACCATCATGGCTACTGGAAATAATATGTCAATCTACTCCCCTGTAGTTCCACTCACCTTCTTAGTATCTTTCCAAACCAAATATCCGTACCTGGCCATCATTTCTTTATATCTGCTATCTCCCCCATTGGAATGTAGGCTCAATGAAAGAAGGGACTATTTTTGCTTTTGTGTTTATATCTCTAGTACATTACTTGGCACATAGAAAATGCTTTAAAAATGCTTTTCATTCATCCATTTAATCATTCGTCCACCCATTTATCCATTGAACATAGCACCCTTAAACCTAAAGAATGTCTTATACTGAAAAAGAGTTGTAAGAATACATACACATACACACACATGATCATGCTAGCCAAAAATATGTATGTGATGAGTGATAAAGTAGGTGTCCAAAGGAACCTCCACTATTTAATACTTACTAGGCCTTTGCAAATCACTGACTATAGCTGAAAACAATAAAATGGCATTTAATTTAAAATACTACATAGGACAAACTTTGTATTAACTCAGATTTGCCTTGCTCCCAAAGCTCCCAAATATTTATAACAACAATAATGCCAGAGAAAATTGATGATATTGTCATTTAAAAATTACTCAAAGCCCTGGGAGACTATGTCTCCCTGCTACAACTTCTCCGGATACCTCCCACTTCCTTTATGGGAGGTGGATCCTGGATCCTGGATCTTGGACTGACTCTACCCGGGAAGTGGAGGAGACCCTCTTTTTCCTACCTAACCTTTCCCTTTCCTAATCTAAATAAAACCTAGCTATTCTAAACCCTAAGTTGCTCTCTGATCTTTTATTTGAGCCCCAACGGGCTCTGGTCAATTTCCCCCTGCCGGGGCTGGGGCACTACCTTCCTTTCCCTTCCTCTACCTTCCTCTCTCCTTTCTCCCATCCATCCTTCCTCCTATCTACCTTCCCTTCACCCCCTAACAATATGCATTCTAATCATTTGAAAATCTGGGGAGTAAACTAGGCACATTATTAAAAGATACACAATTTTACCTGTTTTAAAAACTATCTTTGCCCACTCATGTCCACATGAGCAGGGTGCAACACATTACAACAAGGAATTATATAGAAGTGGTACAAAGGAGGTAATGAAAAAAAGAGATGCAAAGAGATGGAGAACTCATGTATCTTAATGTATGTAACTCATGTATCCTACATTATGTAAAGAGAATAGGAAGAAGGTCCCCCCCCAGGAAATTGAGTGGATCCATGTCAAACTCAGGGGAGATCAAGAAGAAGAATTTCACAGGATAGATACCACACTGGAAAGGCAGACATAGATGGGTTACAATTTTCATCACTGGAGAGAATACCTATATTAATCAATCACTAAGTATCTACTAAGTGCCTACTTTGTCCTACATTGCTAGGATACAAAAATAAAGAAAAACAACTTTAATCTCAGGCAATTCAATGAAATCACATATTCATCAGGCAAGAGCTTACAAAATTTTTAGGCTCCACCTCACCTACAGAATGGAAATGGACACATACCATTTGAATGAGCTAGGAGTCACCAATTACACTCATTCCTTATGTAAGACACAGAATCAGGTGGCCTTATCACCTCCCGTTACTATTCTTTTAGGCCTATCTGGTTTTATCAGATCCACAGATCTAACCTGCCACTGTATCTTCAGGTTCACTGGAGTTTTCTGTCTGCTCTGTAACTAAAAAGGAAGGAAATTGACAGGATCTTTTATAACAATCAACAAGAAGACAGAGCAAAATCTTGAGCAAGAGATGTCTGATTGGCTATCAGTGGCATTGTCAGAAATGAGACTATATCATATGGACCTCCTCTTCTGAAACCTCCTTAACCACAGCCAAGACACATGATTCCAGTGACAAGAAAAAAAGTTCCCAGGTGATGGGAATAGTCTGCAGATGGTGGGAGTTATTACATATATACCATGATGTCATTGGTCCTTGACTTGTGTTAAAACTGGATTTAACTGAGAGAGCTGCACAAAGTTGTCAGTTTCCCTCTTTCGTTCAGAATCACCGAAATCCAGTGATAAGACAAAATCAGAACTGGAGATGGCCCCACATGTAATAGATGATCTTAGCATCTCTGATGTCTGACCACAGCACCTGCTTCAGCTGCCTTCATGGCCTTAGGAACAAACTGTTCTCATCTACCTATTCCACCAGGGGGAAGCCATTACATGCTTGGGGTAGACATCCTCCTTAGTGACATAACATTCTTTTGTTGTTGTTTTTTAAATCCATACCTTCTGCTTTAGAATCAAAACAAATACTGGGGTTCTAAGGCAGGACAGGTAAGAAATAAGGGGTAGGCAATTGGGATTTAATGACTTGCTCAGGGTCATACAGCTAGGAAGTGTCTAAGACCATATTTAAACCCAGGACTGTCTATATCCAAGTCTAATTCTCTATCCACTGAGTCATCTGGCTGCCCCTCATACCATTCCTTTTTTATTATTGTGCTGTTATTGTTGTACGTAATAAGGTTTTCTCTATTCTACTTACTTCATGGTGCATCCCATACTTCTGTTTCTGCATCATGTTCAACATTTTTTTTTTTTAAAACCCTTACCTTCTGTCTTGGAGTCAATACTGTGTACTGGCTCCAAGGCAGAAGATTGGTAAGGGTGGGCAATGGGGGTCAAGTGACTTGCCCAGGGTCACACAGCTGGGAAGTGTCTGAGGCCAGATTTGAACCTAGGACCTCCTGTCTCTAGGCCTGACTCTCAATCCACTGAGCTACCCAGCTGCCCCCGTGTTCAACATTTTTTAAAGCACTGTAACATTCTACTGTTTTCTGTACCACAATCTGTTTAGTCATTTTGTAGTAGGATCTACTCTGTTGCCAATTCTTTGCTAACACAAAAACGACATTATAAATGTTTTGGTACATATAGAAACATTCTTTTTGTCACACTGACCTTCTTGGGCTCAATAGTGACATTTCTTCAACCCTCAGGACCATATTGCAAATGAGGCACAAAGATTTTAAGTGACTTGCTCAGGGTCACACAGTTAGTGTCTGGGGCAAAATTTGAACTTGGGTTTTCCTCCAGACTTCAAGTACTGTGCCATATCTAACTACATCATGATGCTTCTCTACATCTACTCATGAAATTTTCAATTAAATTCTTATTTTATTCATTTATTTAATAATTATAGTTTTTCCTTTGCTATTGTGATTTTGTCTTATTTTTAATTCTGGTAATATTTTAATGTTTTTCTAGAATTTTTTTCTCAACTAATAACTCCTCACCTTCACAACCTCTTCTCATTCCCTTAAAAAAAAGAAAAGAAAATCCTTGTAATAAATATTTATAGTTAAGCAAAACAAATTTCCATACTGGTCATGACCAAAAATGTATTTCAGTGTTTTCAAGGAAAAAATGTCTATAAAGAGTATAGTCTTATCTCTGTGCCTAAAACTCCTAAAATATACTTACATATCAAGCAATGAAAATTAATCCATATAGTACAAATAATTAAACTCCAGGGTCTTTCTTCCCACTTAAGTCATCAGAGTAGTTAATAAATAGCAGAACTGACCATATTTCCCTTTTTTTCCTTTCTACCTTCTTGTGGACATATTACTGGGTAACAAAAATTACCAAGAGGAAGGCAAAATAACAAAAGATATATAATTAAGTGAATAATCAGCTAATGTAACAGAATTTCTGAGCCTAAACTTTAAAATTATATAAAACCATTTAAGAAGTTCTAATTATAATGGAGAAAAAATTTAAGTGTGAATGTTTTAAAAATACATATAGAAAACTTTGTCAACATGAGCCATTACTCACTTGATAAATGGTCAAAAATATGAATAGACAGCTCCCGGATGAAGAAATCAAAGCTAGATGTAACTATGAAAAAAATGCTCTAAACCCTTATTGATTAGAGAGAAATGTGAATTAAAGCAACTCTGGGATATCATCTCACATCTATCAGATTGGCAACAATGATAAAAGGGCATAATGACAAATGTTAGAATAGATGTAAAAAAATGGAGACACTAATACACTTTTAATGGAAGTTTGAACTGGTCCAACCATTCTGCAGAACAATCTAGAATTTTGCCCAAAGAGTTATAAAACTAAATCTTCTGATTCAGCAATAACACCATTAGTTTTACTAAGGTGATGAGGGAAAAAGGAAAAGAACTTATATGCTCTAAAATATTTACAGCAGCTCTCTCTGTGGTGGTAAAGAACCAGAAAATGCAAGGATGCCTATCATTTGGAAAATGGCTAAAGAAGTTATGGCATATGATTGAGATGGAATATTACTGCGCCAAAAGAAATGATGAATGATTTAATTTTTTTAATGGAAAGATGTATATAAAATTAGGAAAAGTGAAATAAACAGAACCAAGAGAACATTTTATATATAGTAACGGAAACAGTTTGAAGAATGTCTTGGGCATGTATACCTCCAGAGAAAGAACTGATAAACAGAAACAAGGAAGACATATTTTGTATATATACATAACTTTCTGTCAAATGATGCCTTCTCTAGTGCAAGGAGGAAGTGAGAGAGGGTGATACCTGGGAATTTTAATGTAAGAGACAAACTAATTAATCAAAAAATAAATATAAGTGCCTGGGGGTAGAGGGAAGTATAGTACATAACAAAAATTTTCTAAGTGGGATCTTCTAAGAGTCTACTCAAGAAGACTTTTTTCTTCCTAAGCTATGCTGATGATCTCTTTTTAGTTTTGGGGAAAACTAAATTATTAGTAGTATAAAGCTTTGGGTTTGTTAAACTAACAGGTATGGCTGACCCTCTTCACTGACATTTATTAAAGGAAATACAAAATCAATAACATAAACTTTTTTATGAAGCTTTTAAAAAAATGCTTGTCATGTACTCAGCAATTATAAGATTTAAAGATAATGTTTGTATACTTTGCTATATGCATAACCTAGTACCTAAAAGTTCAGTATTCCTACAGAAAATTTATGGTAAAAATAGCTTAATGAGATATGCTGAATCTATGCTTATTCTTTTTAAAATCGTAATCATAATTGGATAAATTTAAATTGTATTAAATTAACCTTATGTTAAACAATAATGTTATAAAGCATATTACTAAGAATTTTCAAAAAATAGCATAACATAAACACATTATTAATGTGAGTTACATACCTAACATTTACTATGAAAAGTGGTCATACTTCAAATATACATACCTTTTGACCTCCTGGAGTTTCAACTATATGGTGTTCTTTCAATTTTTGTTCTTGTTCCATTATGTCTTTTAAATGTTCATTTACCTTAAAATATAAAAATAAAGACTGTTATTTATGAGTAATTAGATTTAAAAGTGGTTATCCATATTTTGGACATGCCATTTACCAACATTAATTCCTAAAAAAAACAGTAAAAAGTCTATATTTTACCACCTAGATGAGCTGTCTACACAAAATATATTTGAAAATTTCAAGTGAATTTTTGTAAATGTGAATAATAAGTTCATAAAATTATCAGCAACATAGAGTTTGGTTGTGTTTGTTTTTTAATCTAACAGGGTTAGCTCTCTTCACTGACTTTTTTCTAAAAACCTTTATCTTCTATCTTAGAATCAAACTGTGTATTGGTTCCAAGGCAGAAGAGCAGTAAGGACTAGGCAATGTGGGGTAAGTGACTTGCCCAGGGTCACACAGCTAGGAAGTGTCTAAGGCCATATTTGAACCTAGGATCTCCTATCTCTAGATCTGGCTTTCAATTCACTGAGCTACCCAGTTATCCCCTGCACTGACATTTGTTAAAGGAAATAAAAAATAAAAAACATTAGCTATTTTTAATGAGGTTTTTAAAAGAATGTTTGTCATGTGCTTAACAATTATAAAAGATTTAAGGATGCTTGTATTGTTCATTTTATACATTATAAAGCACCTAAAAGCAAGAGAGTTCCTACAGAACATTTATTAGTGTAAACATAGTTCACACTAAAAGGCAGCTTAACTATAATACTTAATATAAGCATATATGATGGAAAGAGCACTAGTCTAGAAGTCAGGAAGTCCTATGAAATATATTGGCTCTGTTACATACTGTCTATGTGTGATCTAAGGCAAACCCTTTCATTTCTAAGTGGTCCAGGAAACTTTTCAGGACTCCATTAGAGAATAGAGGGGGAAATCACAGACCCATTTTAAAAAATTAAAATGTTCTTTAATCAGAAAAACCAGAAATAAAATGGGAGACTTCCTGGTTAAGATGGCGGCAGAGTAAAAAGCAGCGCTTAACCTCTCCTAACTGAAATATACAGAACTCCTGAAGGAGACATAAAAACAAATCCAGATGAATAGAGGGATCCCACAACAGGGTACAGCGTGGAAGGTACGTGGAATTGGGGAATTTCCATGCTATGAAGGGGGTGAAACAGCTCTCACTAAATCGCGGGCTGAGCAACACACACACACACACACACCACCAACAACGCCAAAAGCCAGCTCAAGAGAAATAGAGCAAGTTTGGGGCACCCATTGAGTCATTGGCAGCTCCAGGGCCTGTTCCTGAGAGCAGCAAGACTTAGGACCCCAAAAGGCTAAAGAATGCGCACGGACTTTGAACGCTGACACAGAGCGCAGGCGCGAGTGGAGGCGGGGACAGGCTCGCGCGTGAGCAAAGGCTCTGAAACTCTGAGTGGGGAACCAGTACAGACGGGTATACGACTGTGGAAGCAACGCCCTGAGAGGAACCTAAGGCAGAGGATCAAGCAAGGGGGTCCGCCAGGGGGCTTGACCTTGAGAAAAACCAGACCTGAGTCAGCGTGAGGATAAACCTGAGAACGGGCTGGGCTAACAATGACAACCCAGAATCAGGAAGGCCAAAAGAGAAAGATTAACAACAAGAAGAAGAAATCTTTAACACTCGACAACTTTTACACAGAGAAAATCCAGACAACTGAGCAAACAGAAGAGAACAAACAAGCATCCGGACCCTCCCAAAATAATGAAAACTGGTCACAAGCTCTTGAAGAGTACAAATATCAGTTGACGAAAAAGTTGGAAAAGATTTGGCTAGAGAAATGGGAAATAGCTCAAAAGGAAATCAGGCAAGAAAATAACAGTTTAAAAGGCAGAATTTTGCATTTGGAAAGTAAGGCTAAGAAATCAAATGAACTGATAAGCAAAGTGAACACCAGAAATGACCAGATTGAAAAGGAAAACCAAAAGATCATAGCCGAAAACCAAAAGATTATAGCCGAAAACCAGTCCCTAAAGGTTAGAATTGAGCAATTAGAAGCTAATGATCTCTCAAGACAACAAGAACAAATAAAACAAAGTCAAAGGACGGATAAAATAGAAGGAAACATGAAATATCTCAATGAGAAAGTGACAGACCAAGAAAACCAGTCTAGAAGAGACAATTTGAGAATCATTGGTCTTCCAGAAAAAGCAGAAATTAATAGAAACTTGGACTCCATACTAAAAGAAATTATTCAGCAAAATTGTCCTGAAGTTCTACAACAAGAGGGCAATATAGACATTGAAAGGATCCATAGATCACCCTCTACACTAGACCCAGAAAGGGCAACACCCAGGAATATAATAGCCAAATTCAAGAGCTTTCAAATAAAAGGAAAAATCTTACAAGAAGCCAGAGTCAATTCAAATATCAAGGAGCACTAATCAGGATCACACAGGATATGGCAGCCTCCACGCTAAAAGACCACAAGGCTTGGAATATGATCATCAGAAAGGTAAGAGAGCTGGGCCTGCAACCACGGATCAACTACCCATCGAAAACCGACTATATACTTCCAGGGGAAAGTATGGGCATTCAACAAAATTGAAGATTTCCAAGTATTTGCACAGAAAAGACCAGGACTAAATGGAAAGTTTGATATCCAACTACAAAAATCAAGAGAAACATGAAAAGGTAAATAAGAAACAGAGGGGAAAGAAAGAAAACTCATAATTTTTAAATTTGCTTTTTTAAGGGCTTCAGTAAGATCTAATTATCTGTATTCCTATGTGGAGAAATGCTATGTATAATTCTTGGTAGTGAACTCTATTCATTATTATAGTATTCACTATTATAGTAATTAGAAGAATAATTCATAGGGAGAGGGTGGAATACTAAATGGTCTAAGATGATATGGGGGGTGGGAAAGAGGGGGATGAATAGCAGGGGACACCAAGAGAAACTTGAGAGAATGAGAAAAATAGGATATTCTATTACACACAAAGAGGGCATGGGAAGGGGAGGGGACAAATACTATTATAAGAAGGAGAGGAAGAGAGCATTAAGAGGTAATATTTAAAACCTAACTCTCAGTGTAATCAACCCAGAGAGGGAAGAGTAGCTATACTATCCATTGGGATATAAAACTCTATTATAAAACTCTATCTAACCCTACTGAGAAAGTCAGAAGGGATAAACCAAGGGGAGCAGGGGAGTGGGGAGGTCAAAAAAGGGAGGGGAGAAGAAGGGGTAGGGAATTTATTAGGCCTTGAAAAATAAAAAGAGGGGAATAATAAGGGAGGGGGTAGAAAGGGAAGTTAATCAAGGGAGGGGATAAGGGATACCGGCTTAAAGCAAATCACTGGTTTAAAAGGAAATAGTTTAAGAAGAAGGGGTAGGAATAGGGGAGGATACGAAAATGTCAGCAAATGCACAACTGATAATTATAACTCTGAATGTGAATGGGATGAACTAGCTCATAAAACGGAAGCAAATAGCAGAGAGGATTAGAAACCAAAACCCTACCATATGTTGTCTACAAGAAACACATATGAGGCGGGTGGACGTACACAAGTTTAAGGTTAAGGGCTTGAGCAAAATCTTTTGGGCATCAAATGAGAAAAAGAAGGCAGGAGTGGCAATTGTGATTTCTGACAAAGCCAAAGTAAAAATAGATATGATTAAAAAAGACAGGGAAGGTCATTACATCCTGATTAAAGGCAGTATAAACAATGAGGAAAAAACACTGCTCAATATGTATGCACCAAGTGGCATAGCGTACAAATTCATAAAGGAGAAACTGGCAGGGCTCAAGAAGGAAATAGATAGTAAAACCATAATAGTGGGAGATGTAAATATTCCTCTTTGAGATCTAAATAAATCAAACCAAAAAATAAATAAGAAAGAGGTAAGAGAGGTGAATGAAGTTCTAGAAAAATTAGATTTAATTGATATGTGGAGAAAAATAGGGACAAAAAGGAATACACCTTCTTTTCAGCTGTACATGGTACATTCACAAAGATTGACCATGTAATAGGGCATAGAATCATTGCAAACAAATGCAAAAATGCAAAAATAATAAATGTAACCTTCTCAGATCATAATGCAATAAAAATAATAATTAGTAAGGGCACCTGGACAGGCAAATCAAAAACTAATTGGAAATTAAATAATATGATTCTCCAAAACCAATTAGTCAAAAGAAGAAATCATAGAAACAATCAACAATTTCATTGGAGAGAATGACAATGATGAGACATCCTACCATACTCTGTGGGATGCAGCCAAGGCAGTACTCAGGGGGAAATTTATATCCTTGAGTGCATATATCAACAAATTAAGGAGAGCAGAGTAATGAATTGGGCATGCAACTAAAAAAAGTAGAAAGCAAGCAAATTAAAAGTCCCCAGATGAAAACTAAATTAGAAATACTAATAATTGAGGGAGATATTAATAAAATCAAAAGTAAAAGAACTACTGAATTAATAAATAAGACTAGAAGCTGGTATTTTGAAAAAACAGATAAAATTGACAAAGTACTGGTCAATCTAATAAAAAAAAGGAAAGAAGAAAACCAAATTGACAGTATCAAAAATGAAAAGGGAGACCTCACCTCTAATGAAGGGGAAATTAAGGCAATCATTAAGAACTATTTTGCCCAATTATATGGCAACAAATATAACAATTTAGGAGATATGGGTGAATATTTACAAAAATATAAATTGCCTAGATTAACAGCAGAAGAAATAGAATACCTAAATAATCCCATATCAGAAAAAGAAATTGAACAAGCCATCAAAGAACTCCCTAAGAAAAAATCACCAGGACTTGATGGATTCACAAGTGAATTCTATCAGACATTCAAACAGCAACTAATCCCAATACTATACAAATTATCTGATATGATAAGCAAAGAAGGAGTCCTACCAAATTACTTTTATGACACAAATATTGTATTGATTCCAAAGCCAGGGAGATCAAAAACAGAGAAAGAAAACTACAGAACAACCTCCCTAATGAACATAGATGCAAAAATCTTAAATAGAATACTAGCAAAGAGACTCCAGCAAGTAATTAAGAAGATCATCCACCATGATCAGGTGGGATTTATACCAGGAATGCAAGGTTGGTTCAACATTAGGAAAACCATCCACATAATTGACCATATCAACAGTCTAACCAACAAAAATCACATGATTATCTCAATAGATGCTGAAAAAGCCTTTGACAAAATACAGCATCCATTCCTATTGAAAACACTGAAAAGTATAGGAATAGAAGGACCCTTCCTAAAAATAATAAACAGTACATACCTAAAACCATCAACAAGCATCATATGCAATGGGGATAAATTAGAAGCCTTTCCAATAAGATCAGGAGTGAAACAAGGATGTCCATTATCTCCTCTATTATTTAACATTGTACTAGAAACACTAGCAGTAGCAATTAGCGAAGAAAAATAAATTGAAGGTATCAAAATAGGCAATGAAGAGACTAAGCTATCACTCTTTGCAGATGATATGATGGTCTACTTAAAAAATCCTAGAGAATCAACTAAGAAGCTGATAGAAATAATCAACAACTTTAGCAAAGTGGCAGGATACAAAATAAATGCACATAAATCATCAGCATTTCTATACATTTCCAACACATTAGAGCAGCAAGAGGTAGAAACACCATTTAAAATCACCCTAGACAATATAAAATACTTGGGAATCTATCTACCAAAACAAACACAGCAATTATATGAAAACAACTACAAAACACTTTCCAAACAAATAAAACTGAATCTAAACTATTGGAAAGCCATTGATTGCTCATGGGTAGGACAAGCTAACATAATAAAAATGACCATTCTACCCAAATTAATTTACCTATTTAGTGCCATACCTATCAAATTACCAAAAAACTTCTTTACTGAATTAGAAAAAACTATAACAAATTTCATTTGGAATAACAAAAGATCAAGAATATCAAGGGAAATAATGATAAAAAATGTGAAGGAAGGGGGCCTAGCAGTACCAGATATTAAACTATACTATAAAGCAGCAGTCATCAAAACAATATGGTACTGGCTAAGAGACAGAAGGGAGGATCAGTGGAATAGACTTGGGGTAAATGACATCAGCAAGATAGTGTATGATAAGCCCAAAGAGCCCAACTTTTGGGACATGAATCCACTATTTGACAAAAACTGCTGGGAAATTTGGAAAACAATATGGGAGAGATTAGGTTGAGATCAACACCTCACACCCTACACCAAGATAAATTCAGAATGGGTAAATGACTTGAATATAAAGAGGGAAACTATAAATAAGTTAAGTGAACACAGAATAGTATACTTGTCAGATCTCTGGGAAAGGAAAGATTTTAAAACCAAGCAAGAGCTAGAGAAAATTACAAAATGTAAATTAAATGGGTTTGATTATATTAAACTAAAAAGCTTTTGTACAAACACAAACAATGTAGTCAAAATCAGAAGGGAAACAACAAATTGGGAAAAAAATCTTTATAACAAAAAATCTGACAGGGGTCTAATATACAAGGAGTTAAATCAATTGTATAAAAAATCAAGCCATTCCCCAATTGATAAATGGGCAAGAGACATGAATAGGCAATTTTCAGGTAAAGAAATCAAAAGTATCAATAAGCACATGAGAAAGTGTTCTACACCTCTAATAATTAGAGAAATGCAAATCAAAACAACTCTGAGGTATCACGTCACATCTAGCAGATTGGCTAAAATGAAAGAAGGGGAGAGTAATGAATGCTAGAGGGGATGTGGCAAAATTAGGACATTGATGCATTGCTGGTGGAGTTGTGAACTGATCCAACCATTCTGGCTGGCAATTAGGAACTATGCTCAAAGGGCTATAAAAGAATGCCTGCCCTTTGATCCAGCAATACCATTGTTGGGTTTGTACCCCAAAGAGATCATAAACAAACAGACTTGTACGAAAATATTTATAGCTGCGCTTTCTGTGGTGGCAAAAAACTGGAAAAGGAGGGTATGTCCTTCAATTGGGGAATGGCTGAACAAATTGTGGTATATGCTGGTGATGGAATACTATTGTGCTCAAAGGAATAATGAACTGGAGGAATTCCATGTGAACTTGAAAGACCTCCAGGAACTGATGCAGAGTGGAAGGAGCAGAGCCCGAACACTGTACACAGAGACTGATATACTATGGTAAAATCAAATGTAATGGGCTTCTGTACCAGCAGCAGTGCAATGACACAGGACAGCTCTGAGGGATTTATGGTCAAGAACGCTACCCACATTCAGAGGAAGGACTGTAGGAAAAGAAACATATAAGAAAAACAACTGCTTGAACGCATGGGTTGGGGTGGACATGATTGGGGACGTGGACTCGAAACTACCACACCAATGCAACTAACAACAATATGGAAATAGGTTTTGACTAAGGACACATGTTAAAACCAGTGGAAATGTACGTCTGCCATGGTTGGGGAGGTGCGGGGGATGAAGGGGAAAGTAGGAGCATGAATCATGTAACCATGTTAGAAATGAATATTAATAAATGTTAAAAAAAAAAAAAAAGAAAAACCAGGGGACAGCTGGGTAGGTTCAGTGGATTGAGAGCCAGGCCTAAAAACAGAGGTCCTAGGTTTGAATGTGGCCTAAGCTATTTCCTAGCTGTGTGACTCTGGGCAAGTCACTTAAATCCCATTGCCTAGCCCTTACTGTTCTTCTGCCTTGGAACCAATAGACAGTATTGATTCTAAGACAGAAGGTAAGGATTAAAAATTACCAAAAAAAAAAAACCAAAACATTAGTTTAATTGAAATGAAAGTTTTCTCTGAAATTAAACAAATACTCTCTATGATTAATAATTAACAATGCAAGCTATTTATTTTTAGTGCATAAACTATTTTCTGCACATTATTATTATAATATATGATAAAATTATTATTTTGGGAATGAATATTACCCATTTTCAGGTCATTAGGATAACAATGAATATTTAAGTCTTCCAATCATCTAACAAGAGGATTTATCTCAAGGCTTTTATTTAATGAATAATATAATAATATTTTTAGGTACGAACATCCTAAAGCAGGATGTGAATGGTGCCTTAGCAGCCTAAAATTTGATGTGCTTTCTACAATTTAACTTGTGATAAACAAAATCAATCAACGAAAATTGATAAGCATCTTCTCTGACCAGGGTTATATACTGGGTATTAAAGAATGAATTACAAAAATCTAATTTAATTAATATCAACACTAAACTGTGACTCCTAAAACTTTCTGGTCTGTCTGATTATAATAACAAAAAAAATTGTGTTTATATGTGATATATCCCCTATAAAATAATTTATGAATTACTTAAAAAGACTATAATGTAAATCAATATATCCTTTAATACTCATTTACTTCAAATGCAAAGGTGTTCATAGAGTAGACAGGGAAATATGTTGCAGAATACAGAATCAAGAAATGAAAAAAGGCAAAGGAATCATGGATAACACAAAAGCCTCATGGCTATAAATTATTATTAATACTTTCTTCAGGAAGTCAAGTGGTAATGTATACAGCAAATATAAAATGACTATCACTGCCTACCTTCTCTTCACATTAAAAAAAAAAAAAACAACGATGATGTCTTAACAGCTAAGAAACAGATCTTGACATGGATCATTTAATTAGTGGCCTGACTAATACCAAAACATTGGTCTGTTAAAGATAAAATTATAGTTATTAGAGAAGATTAAAGATGGGAATATATATTGTGAAGTTAAAATAGCTTTTGATTTAACCTATTCAAACTAGCTACTGATCCAAAAAATGGAAAATTGGGTAAAGGATCAGATCACAGAAGAGACTATCACCATTTACTACTGAAGACCCGGAGAGTAAAGTTCTTATTGCAAAAGTCTTTAGCACTTTTAAATAGTTCCACATCAAAAAATAAATGGAATTTTGTCAATGGAGATGACATTAAAGAAAATGCATTACTATTTGGTTTCCTTCTGTATCTATGCCTTTTTATTTAAAAATATAGTACTTAACAGTTTTTCACATAGCACATACTAAATAAATGCTTTATCACCTTTTGCCTAGGTTACTGAAATAGCTTTGCTTTCTAGATAGTCTCTCTGCCTTAAGTCTCTTTCCATTCAAATGTGTCCTTAGCTTAACTGCCTATCTAATTTTTCTACACTATAGTTCTGACCATATTCTCTTACTTCTTAATGAGCTCTAATGGCTACTTCCAATGGCTCCAATAGTATTTTCAGAATCAAATATAAACTCCTTTATTTGGAACGTAAAGTTCTTCATAACCTGGCCCCTTCATGCCCTTCCAGATTTCTTATACTTGACTCTTCCCCTGCATATATGCATCTATGTTGCAGCTCCACTATCCCATTTGCAGTTTCCCCACCCCACCTCCTATTTCTGTGCCTCTGTCTGCTTCCCACTAATGGAATTGCTAAAGCTTCTTGACTTGGTTAGACTTGTGCTTTAGAAATACCAATTTGGAAGACTGTAGAGCAGTGGTTCCCAAACTTTTTTGGCCTACCGCCCCCTTTCCAGAAAAAAGATAACTTAGCGCCCCTGGAAACTAATTTTTAAAAAAATTTAATAGCAATTAATAGGAAAGATAAATGCACCTGTGGCCATCACTGCCCCCCTGGATCGCTGCAGCACCCACCAGGGGGTAGGGGCACACACTTTGGGAATCACTGCTGTAGAGGAAAGAGAATGGAGGAAGGGATCTCATTGAGGGAAATTAATATTGAATTGTATTATTTCTCTGTGAGATCACTTTCCCCTTAGACTCCCAAGGTCAGTCTGAAATAACTTTCTTCTAAGCTAAAGATACTCCCACCAGTTCTACCTCTCTCCCCCTAAGCTATCAAAGTGGGACAGGATCTTTTATCTTTCATAAGACCTTGAAGGGATTAAAAATGGGGCTGATCAGCTGTGGTGAACTTTGAACCATTTGAAAGTTCACTCCACATGGCTGCTGAAAGAATAAGCTGAGATTTTTCTCTTTTAGGTAAAGACCCACTTTCCCAGGTGATGAGTAATAAGGAAGGAGTTGAGGTCTCTAAGTCTACCTCCTCTTTTCAAAATATCCACCTGGGGAGGTCCTATGGACAAATTGTCTGGCCAATCAAAAAGAGGATGCACCTCCCTTTAAAGGAGGGAGTCAAGTCTCACTTGGGTCTCTGACTCAAGAGGCTGGCAAAAGATCCATTCTTTGGTAGCAGATCTGTTAATAAACAGTACTATTCTTGGAGAAATGGTATCATATTCTTTACTAGTTAAATTCTGTGTTATGCCACATATAAAGCTACTGTATGTTGTAAAATTATAATGAACAAGTCTGATCCCAAAGAAGAGAAATAAGAATGTACTTCCCTCTTTCCTTTTATTTTATTTTTTGGTGGGAGGAGGGTAGTGTTTAGTATGGGCATGGAATGGAATACTATAGGCTTATGGGCATGTAATACTACACATAATGTCAGTTTTGGTTATGTGTTATATGACTACTGATCTGTTTTTTACCCTTTTTTGTTATAAGAGGGCTTGAGTGGGGGAGATAGTTAAGAAATGTGGCATGTAAGTAAAATAAAAAAGAGCAACAATATATTTTTTAAGAGATATTGTTACTATAGGTAAGAGGTGATGAGAGCATGAACTAGAGGTTGGACTTTAGAAGGAGGAAAATTCAAATGCTGCTGAAAAGATATAATCAATAGAATTTAGCAGCTGACTAGATATAGGAATAGCGAGAAAGAAAATGATGAGGTTGTTACATAAAACCTGGGCAGAATGAAAAAAATGCTGCTACATGTGTCAAAACTCTGGTAGTCAGGAAGAAAGGTAGCTATGTGAAAGAAATAATTAGTTCATCACTTTAAGAAATATTGAGTTTTGGAGATCTATGAGACATATAGTGCATGTGTAAAGCAGGACACACTCATAATTCATCATATATAACAAAATCCTTTGTAAAGAATGAAGTAGAAGAGAAATCCTATAAAAAATATAACAAAATATAACATTGATTCTCAGTAATTTCAAGCTGAACCCTACCTACCAAAGGTAGTAAACAGAATTTAAGATTAAGAAATTCAAGAGGTCAAAGGTACTTTTTTTTGGAAGTCTGGCTTTTGTACATCAAGCATATTTTAAGGAAAGGGGAATTCTGGCTTGGGAGTAAGAGGAAAGGAAAGAAATTTTAATTAAACAAAAGATAAAATGGCTATAGAAGATAAGTAGAAAATTTTCATCAAGTGAAATTGAAAAGCTTTTGCAGAAACAAAATTAATGCAACTAAAATTAGGAGAGGGGGTGGAGCCAAGATGGTGACATAGTAGTGAGAAAATCCTGAAGTTGCTCTGAATATCCTTCCAAACTGATCTTTAAAAAGTGTTTCAAAAGGACAGAAGACAAAGCAGGCTGAGGAAAGGGGCTCTCCCACTAAATACATAGTGAAAGGTAGGCCGAGAGATGGGATTTCCATGTTTTAAGGGGGCAAAAGTAAACAAGGAAAAGCACAGACTGACAGCCCACCCCTCACCTACCAAGCCAGACACAGAGCCAGGACTTGGACAACTTCTAGGTGGCAGCTACACTGAAAACAAAAGCACTGCAGACTTATCCCTGGAGGCTCCAGGACCTGGTAGCAAGATTCAAAGCTTAATATCACCTGACTCAGCAGCAGCAGTAACGATAGTCTCAGGACAAAATACTATTAAGTGAAAACAGACCTATTCCTAGAAATAACAGGCCTTGGGGGTAAGGGTCAGAGCTCTATAGTAATAGGCTCACTCCTAAGGCCACTGGCAAGCAAGTGAAGATAGCCCCAAGGTAAAGTCCTATAAGCCAGGAGCTAAGATATGTGAAGAATGAATCAAACTTTGTCTATCAATCAGCAATTTTTAAATTAATCAATCAAAAACTTAAGCACTCCAACTTAACACTAAGTAAGAGAGTTCGCAAGTCACTTGTTAAAGTGGGTGACAACTCCAGAGGCCACTGCCCTGCCCCTGGGCAGTGCTAGGCAAATTGAAAGACTACAATTGGTTCCCATAAAGTGGAGGCAGGGACAGGAAATGATGAGGAAAAAGGACTATAAAAAGTCCAGAACTTCCTGTCCAAGAATCTTCTCCTTTGGACTGCTCCTGAGACTTTGCCTTGGGACCTTCTCCTTTGGATTTATTCTTTTGAGGACGACTTCTCCTTGTAAGCTTCTCCTTTTGGACTTTTCTCTGCATTCTGCGTTAGTGAGCCAGGTGAGTAGTTGGCCTTCCTTTCCTGGAGGAGACTGTGTTGGTGTAACCCTTGCTGAAAACACCACCTGGTCCTCTGGCTGAAGATTATTAAGCTCTGTCAGGGGCTGAGCCCCACACCAAAGTTGTGCTTAGGGTGATAAGCTAGATAATTCTCTACCTTCTTCTTACACTTTCTCACTTTCCACCTCTTTGTAAATGAAGCTACTAAAAGTCATTTTGTTTTAAGTTATAATATCTTTAAACTGGCAACCATAATATTACTATAGAATTCTCATCTTTAGCATAAAACCTAAATTTTAAATTCTTACAGATAGAAATGACCAGCATCTTGTAAGACTTCCAGTCCTCAAAGGGGAAAATGAGTAAACAGCAGCTAAGAAAGCTCCTGACTGTGGAAATTTTCTATGGAGAAAAAGAACAAAAAACAGAAGCAATAGGAGAGGGTGAAAAATAAGCGAACTTATGCAAACTCTCACAAAAAATAGAAACTGGTCACAAGCTCTGGAGGAGCTCAAAAAGGAGTTCAAGAACTAAGTAAGACAGATAGAAGAAAATGGAAAAAATAAATTGAAGTAATGCTGGCCAACTGGAAAGAGAGAAAGAAATCAAATGAAGTAATAAGCAAATTAAAAACCAAAATTGACCTGCTAGAAGAACAGGCAAAGAAATCCAATGATGAAAAGAGTACCATGAAAAGCAGAACAGACTAAATAGAAAAGAAGAATCAAAAGATCATGTATGAAAATCAGTCTTTAAAGGCTAGAATTGGGCAAGCAGAAACTAATGATTTCATAAGACACCAAGAAATAATAAAACAAAATCAAAAGACTGAAGGAAAAAAACATGAAATTTCTCATTGAAAAAAAACAAAAACAAAAAACAACTAACCCGGAAAATAGATCCAGGAGAAGCGATTTGAGAATTATTGGACTACCTAAAAGCTGTGACCAAACAAAAAAAGCCCAGACATCATATTACAAGAAATTAACTAAGACACCTGCCCTGATATTCTTGAACAAGAGGGCAAAATAGACATTAAAAGAATCCATAGATCATGTTCTACATTAAAGTCCCAAATGACAACTCCCAGGAATGTTATAGCCAAGTTCAAGAGCTTCCCGGACAAGGAGAAAATACTTCAAATGGCCAAAATGAAACAATTCAGATATTATGGAGACCCAGTCAGGATACACAGGATCTGGCAGCTTCCACACTGAAAGACCACAAGGCTTGGAATATGATATTCTGGAAGGTAAGAGAACTGGGTTTACAACCAAGAATCACTTACCCATCAAAATTGACTATATACTTTCAGGGGTGGGGAAAATATTATTACAAGAAGGGGAAGATGAGGGTAGTGAAAGGTAATATTCTTACTCTCAATGGAATCAGTTCAGAGAGGGAAGAACAACCAGATTTATTGGGGTATCGAATCCTATTTTACCTTATAGAGAATTAGAAGGGGAATAAGGAAGGGAGGTGTGGGGAGGGGAGTAATATAAGAGAGGGAAAAGTTGGGGAGGTGATTAAAAGCAAAACACTGTTATGGAGGGAAAGAATGAAAAGAGAATAAGCAGGATTAAAGAGGAAATCAAAATGATGGGGAATACACAGATGGTAATCATAACTGTGAATGTGAATAGGATGAACTAGCCCTTAAAACAGAAGTGGATATCAGTGTGAATTAAAAACCAAAATCCCACCATATGGCGTTTACAGGAAACAGACATGAGGCAGGTAGACACACACATGGTAAAGGTAAGAGGCTGCAGCAGAATTTATTGGGCATCAACTGAGAAAAAGAAGATAAGGGTAGCAATCATGATCTCTGGCAAAGCTAAAGCAAAAATAGATCTGATTAAAAGAGATAAGAAAGGTAATTACATCCTCATAAAAGGCAGTATAGACAATGAAGAAATATTAGTATTCCACATATATGCAACAAATGGTATAGCATCAAGATTTTTAAAGGTGAAACTACTGGAGTTTAAGGAAGAGATAGTAAAACTATACTAGTGGGGAACCCCAATCTTCCCCAATCAGACTTAGATAAATCAAACAAAAAAATAAATAAGAAGTTAGGAAAGTGAATGAAAATTTAGAAAAATTTATAGTTAATAGATATCTGGAGAAAGTGAATAGGGATAAAAAGGAATATAACTTCTTTTCAGCAGCACATGGTACATATGAAAAGATTGACCAAGTACTTGGGCATAAAAAATTCATCACAAAGAAATGCAGAAAAGCAGAAGATCTAAAAATAAAAGGAGAAATTAATAAAATCAAAAGTAAAAGAACTATTGAACTTTAATAAATAAAACCAGGAGCTGGTATTTTGAAAAAACAAATAAAATTGATGAAGTATTGGTTAATCTATTTTTTTTTTAAATTTTAAACCCTTAACTTCTGCATATTGACTTATAGGTGGAAGAGCGGTAAGGGTGGGCAATGGGGGTCAAGTGACTTGCCCAGGGTCACACAGCTGGGAAGTGTCTGAGGCCGGATTTGAACCTAGGGCTTCCCATCTCTAGGCCTGGCTCTCAATCCACTGAGCTACCCAGCTACCCCAGTTAATCTAATTTTTAAAAAGAAAGAAGAGAATCAAATTATCTGTACCATGAATGAAAATCTCACCTCTAATAAAGAAGAAATTAAGGCAATTATTAAGAGCTATTTCGCCCAATTATATGACAATAAATATGTCAATCTAGGTGAAATGGATGAATATTTACAAAAATATAAATTGCCTGGATTGACAAAAGATGAAACAGAATACTTAAATAATCCCATATCGGAAAAAGAAATTGAACAAGCCATCAAGGAACTCCATAAGAAAAACCTCCCAGGTCCAGATGGATTCACTAGTGAATTCTATCAAACATTTAAAGAACAACTAGTCCCAATACCTATACTCTACAAACTATTTGTCAAAATAAGGAAAGAAGGAATCTTACCAAATTCTTTTTATGACACAAATATGGTACTGATTCCCAAGCCAGGAAGACCAAAAACAGAGAAAGAAAACTATGGACTAATCTCCACAATGAACATAGAAGCACAAATCTCAAATGTAATACTAGCAAAAAGACTACAGCAAGTTATTACAAGGATTATTCACTATGATCAGGTAGGTTTTATACCAGGAATGCAAGACTGGTTCAATATTAGGAAAACCATCCACATAATTGACCATATCTAAAAGATTTTAACTAAATATAACATCCCATTTCTAATGAAAACACTGGAAAATATAGGAAATAAGAGACTTTACTCAAAATTATAAGCAGTATTTATTTAAAATCATCAGCAAGGGAGCAATTGGGTGGCTCAGAGGATTGAGAGCCAGGTGCAGAGACAGGATGTCCTAGGTTCAAATATGGCCTCAGATACTCTCTAGCTGTGTGACCCTGGGCAAGTCACTTAACCCCCATTGCCTAGTCCTTACCACTCTTCTGCCTTAGAACCAATAAACAGTATTGATTCTAAGTTGGAAAGTAAAGGGGTTTTTTTTGTTTTTTTTTTTTAATAAAAATAAAAAAATAATGAAAACCATCACCAAGTATGCAATGGGAATAAGTTAGAAGCCTTCTCAATAAGATCAGAAGTGAGAAGCAAGAAGGCCCATTATCACCACTACTATTCAATATTATGCTAGAAATGCTAGCAGTAGCAAGTGGAGAAGAAAAAGAAATTGAAGGAATCAAAGTAGACAATGTTGAAACTAAACTATAAATCTTTGCAGATGATATGATAAATACTTAGAGAATCTAAGAAAATCAACTAAAAAGCTAATGAAAATAATAACTTTAGCAAAGTCACAGGGTAAAAAATAAACCCACATAAATCATCAACATTTTTATATATTTCCAACAAAACTCAGCAGCAGGAGTCAGAAAGATTAAAAACCACTCTAGACAATATGAAATATTTGGGAATCTCTTTGCCAAGACAAACTCGGGAATTATATGAACACAACTACAAAACACTTTTCACACAAGTAAAACTAGATCTAAACAATTGGGAAAACATTAATTGCTCATGGGTAGGACAAGCTAATAAAATTAAAATGATAACCACACCTAAATTAATTTATTTATTCAGTGCCATGCCTATCAAACTACCAAAAAGCTTTTTTACATAATTAGAAAAAATTATAACAAAGTTCATCTGGAAGAACAAAAGATCAAGAATATCAAGGGAACTAATTAAAAAATGTAAAGGATGGTGGCCTTGCAGTTCCATATCTTAAACTGTACTATATAAAGCAGTGATCATCAAAACAATATGGCATTGGCGAAGAGACAGAAGTGTGGATCAATGGAATAGATTAGGAATAAATTACCTCAGCAAGCTAGTGTTAGCTAAACCTAAAGATCCTAGCTTTTGGGACAAGAACCCACTATTTGACAGAAATTGCTGGGGAAATTAGAAAACAGCATAGGAAAAATTAGGTTTAGATCAACATCTCACACCCTATACCAAGATAAAATCAAAATGGGTTAATGACTTAAATACAAAGAGGGAAATTAAAAGTAAATTAAGTGAACACAGATTTAGTATACCTGTCAGATCTATGGGAAAGGAAAGAATTTAAGATCAAGCAAGAGATAAGAGAACATTACAAGATATAAAATAAATAATTCTGATTATATTAAATTTAAACATTTTTATGCAAACATTTGATTGTACAAAAACCAATGCAACCAAAATTAGAATAGAAGCAACTTGGAAAATTTTTTTATATTTTTCAAATTAAGTCAAATGTAGAAGAAATTAAGCCATTCCCCAATTGACAAATGGTCAAGGGACATGAATAGGCAATTTTCAAATGAAGAAATCAAAATTATCAAAAATACACAAAAAAGTGTTCTAAATCTCTCCAGATTAGGGAAATGCAAATCAAAACAACTCTGAGGTGGGGGCAGCTGGGTCGCTCAGTGGAGTGAGAGCCAGGCCTAGAGACAGGAGGTCCTAGGTTCAAACCCGGCTTCAGCCACTTCCCAGCTTTGTGACCCTGGGCAAGTCACTTGACCCCCATTGCCCACCCTTACCAATCTTCCACCTATGAGACAATACACCAAAGTACAAGGGTTTAAAAAAAAAAACAACTCTGAGATTGGTCAATATGACAGTAAAGTAAAATAATAAATGTTGGAGAAAATGTGGAAAAATTGGGACACTAATGCATTGCTGGTGAAATTGTGAATTAATCCAACCTTTCTGGAAGGCAATTTGGAATTATGCCCAAAGGGCTTCATCATTTATTTATTTATTCATTCCTTCATTCCTTTGTTTGTTTGTTTGTTTGTTTATTTTTAAGGCCCTTACCTTCTGTTTTGGAGTCAATACAATACTGTGTATTGGCTCCAAGGCAGAAGAGTGGTAAGGGCTAGGCAATGGGGGTCAAGTGACTTGCCCAGGGCCACACAGCTGGGAAGTGTCTAAGGCCAAATTTGAACCTAGGACTTCCTGTCTCTAGGCTTGGCTCTCAATTCATTGATTACATAGCTGCCCCAGTCCAAAGGGCTTTAAAAGAATGCATACCTTTTGATCCAGCAATACCACTACTAGGTTTGTATCCCAAAGAGATAATAAAAAAAAGGGCTGTACAAAAATGTTCATAGGTGTGCTCTTTGTGATGACAAAAAATTGGGAAATGAGGGGATGCTCTTCGATTAGGGAATGGCTGAACAAATTGTGCCATATGATGGTGATGGAATATTATTGTGCTTTTATAAAGAATGATAAACTGCTTGATTTCTATTATGATAAGACTCCATTAAGTGATGCATTATGAAATGAGCAGAACCCAAGAGAACATTGTACACAGAAACTGAAACATTGTGGAAGGATCAAATGTGATCAACTTTGCTATTAGTAGCAATGCAATGATCCTGGACAAGCCCTAGGGACTTATGAGAGAAAATGCTATCCACATAGCAAGAAAGAACTGTGAGAGTAGAGATGTAGAAGAGAAACATAGGATTTATCACTTGTTTATGTGGGCATATCATTGGGGATTTTGGTTCTAAAAGATTACTCTATTACAAAAATGAATAATATGGAAATAGGTATCAAGTGATAACACGTTTATAATCCAGTAGAATTGCTTGTTGGCTCTGGGAGGAGGAAGGAAGAGGGGAGGAAGAGAAAATGAATTATGTAACCAGGGAAAAATACTTTAAAATTAAAAAAAAGTTTTAATCTAGGAGATGCAGTTAACTGGGAGAAAAAACTCTTTGTCCCAAATATCTCAGATCTGAGATAGAGAATTGATATGAATATTTAAGATCAAAAGCCACCTCTGAACAGAAGGGTGGTCAAAGTTTATAAACAAGCAATTTTTCAAAGTAATAAATGTAAGCTATCAATAACCATATTAAAAGAATGCTCCAAATTACAAAAAAAAGACATACAAATGAATTTTTACCTTAAACTATCAGATTGCAAAAGATGAAAATAGACAAAAATGCCAAATATTGTGATGAGATAGTGCCGTGGGAAGATAGGTATATTAATATACTGTTGGTATAACAATTACTCAAATCATTATGAAAAATAGTGTACAACTGTATAGATAACTTGTTATTATATCATGATAATTATATCTCAACACAACCCTTTGATCTAGCATACACTCTAGGGAAATCAAAAAGGAAAATTTCCAAATTCAAGGCAGAACCGGAGTGGTAAGGGGCTAGACAATCGGAATTAAGTGACTTGCGCAGGGTCGCACATGTGGGAAGTGTCTGAGACCAGATTTGAACCCAGGAAGTCTCTAGGCCCGACTCAATCTACTTAACTACTCAGTTGCCCTCAATTTTTATTTTTCTTGAGATGTTTTTATGCCATCATTCACAGCCTTTTCAAATCACTGGGAAAATATAGATGTTAAAGCCTTTATAGCCTTACCTTACCTTGGCAAAGAGTTTTGTGTACAAAGGATGAAGGAAAAAGAATGAAAAACGACTTAAGATTTAGCAAAAGGGCAGATGACATCGACAGAAATTAAATATGCAAAAGAAATGTTGCTCTGGGGAAAGATAAAATGCTCAGTTATAAGCAAATTTTATTATTTTAGCAAGTCATTTCACCTCTCTGGGTCTCAATTTCCTTATCTATAAAATTAAAAAGCTAGATTTGATCATCCCCAAAATCTTTGCCAACTTAATTTTACCCCATAATACAATGAATTTGAGATTTAACTAATGTGGAGAACTTCTCTAATAATGAAAATATATAGACCTTTAAATATCTATGCCCACCCAGCTTACATTTAATATCTATGTTTGTTTCTTGCCCACATCTCCCCATAAATCTTCTACAAGGGATCCCTACCCAACATGCTAGGAACATTAATATAGATCTCTTGACATCATTTGGATATTTATAGAGCATACAAGCTTATCAGCCATCCCTATGTATCAATGATGTGACTGATACTTTTTGGGGAAGAAAAGGGTCATATCTCTTTGATGATATTCTTTATGCCACTTTCCCCCCACAATTTTTGGTTAAGAATATGTAGTAGCCTGCTTACACACACTAAGCACTTCTTGATTGGCCATGGCAATTAAGACATCTGGAAATAAAAAGTAAAAACAAAAGGCATCCATTTAAGAATTCAACCTGAAATAATTCTTTTTTTTCTTTAATTCCCAAGACTATGGTATCACATGAGAAAGAGCCATACAAGCATCATTAGAAAAATATTGTTTTGTTTTTTTTAAAAGTTGGATCTTTGTTTCTGAGAAAAAGTAATGGACCAATAAAATTACTGGACAATTTGACAAAGGTAATTCAGCCAGCTCTCCTCCTTTTATTTACCTATAGGTCTAGCTCACAGTTTATTTACAGTTTATCCAAAGGATATCTACTGATGGATCAGTTTATGGACTGTCCCTTCTAACTAAATATAGGATTTATTCCCACTTAATTGTTCCCATATAGACAGGCTGAAGTTTTCTGAATGAACACTGATCTCATTAGGAAGGCTCTACAATAGTCTAGGTATTGATGAAATCAGAAAGAAGTCATGTATAAACAGGAATATCTAAAGAGCCTATCTATAATCTATAGGAAATACCTCCTCCATTAGGATACTTTGTTATCCTCCATAACAGTAGCAAACAACTTTGGTGAGCATATGTTTCCCATCTTTATGCCTGTATGTAAAGGCACCAAATAAACTTTTCTCTTTATATCTTTGAATGAATCTTATATGAGTATGACAAATACACAGGAGATGTTTTATTGGATAAAAATCTTTATTATAGCAAATATTTCTTATAATAAAAAAACAATAATAACCTACCTTTAAGCCAATTGTGACTGTAAAGATATGTTCTTTAGAGAACTGTAGAATATCATTTGTCAAGGCCTGTTTATTCCCTCCTCAAACTTTCATTAAGTATGTCCTTAGTGAAAGAATTAAATCCATACATTTTTTGTAGAAAAGGGAAAGTAGTTATTAATAGTCTCTAGGTGATTTTTGAGGAGGGAGAGAAGGTCAATAATAGTGTTAAGAGATCTTTTCTAAAGCTTTTGGTATCCTCCTTTTATATAACTTGAGAATTAAACCCTCAAACTACTAGTACCTACAGCAATAGCATCCTCAGTATATACTGAGTCTTTTCTCATTTTTTTTCCTTCAGTGGCATTTCCAGTGACCCATACAGAACTGTGATGTCAAAGTCAAGTTGGCAGTTCCACTGTAACTGATAGTGAAGAGTTTGCTCTAAAAACTTTTTGTAGATTTTTCTTGATAATTTCTCATCTGTTCATTGTCTTCCACATCCAGTTTTATCTTTCAAAAAATTATCAAAGACTTTTTTGTTTTTACATCATCTCCTTTGACACTGAATCCCTCCCCATGATTCTCTCCCAAAAAACTATCCCTTGTGATAAATTTTTTTTTAAGAGGGGGGAAAAAGCTCCATCAAAATTAGCCAACACATTTAAAGTATGATAGCATATTTAACGTTTCACAGATATGGACCCCAACTGAAAAAATAAAACAATCAAAAGGTGTCCTCTTACATCTCTTCTTTGAGACGTTATAATTTCACTTCAGCGCTATAATTTCACAAAATTCAGTTTTGTTTTGTTGCTGTTTCCATTTTCATTACTGTAGTTGTGTAAATTCTTTTCATGGTTCTTAATTTTTTTATCAACTGAAATGTCTTTTCATACTTTTCTTTTTTTAGAAGTATAGTAATATTTCATTATATTCATGTACCAAAATTCGTTTAGCCATTCCCCAAACAATGAGAATCCACTTTATTTACAACTTTGCTACAACAAAAGCAGGTGCTATAATTATTTTGGTATATATTGAGTTTTTATTATTGATATTCTTCATGCACATGCTTAGCAGAGTTTTTCTGGATATGAACATTTTATGAGATATAGAAACTTCCTGGGTATAGATATCTTAGTTACTTTCTATATAAGTTCACATTGCTTCCCAGAGTGGTTGCATCAGTTCATAGCTCTACTAACAATGATCAATGTACCTGTCCTTCCACATCCTCTCCAACATAAATTATTCCCATATTGTGTCACCTTTGTCAATTTGCTGGATGTGAGATGAAACTTTCAGGTTGTTTTGAACTGTATTTCTTTTAGTGAAGCATTCTATCATATGGCTATTAATTTGCAATTCTTCTTTTGTGAACTGATGTTCATCTTTTTTATTATGTATTCATTGTCTATATAGCTTGGTTAACAGTCTTTTATGAACAGTATATTGGTACAAAAGAAACAGAGGACTTCCTTTTGTTAGGGCCTTCTGGATTTTGTTATTACTGCATAGAAATCTTAGGATTTTTTGTGGGTTTATTTTGTATCCTCCAACTTTACTGGTTAGTTGTCTCAATTCATTTCTTGCTGATTACACCTAGAATAAGCAGAGGAACAAGGAAGGCCTCTTAGAGAAAAGAGGATTTGATTCTTTAAAAAAGTCAGGGAAAATGAGGTGAAAGTAAGAGAGCCAAAGCATTCTTCTAAGTACAGAGAACTATAAGGAGAATGTTGGGAAAAAAGAGCTGTATGTGAGAAATGAACCACCAAAGGCTAATGTAGCTATATCATAGAGTGTGTGGAAGAAAACCACATGAAAGAAGATTGGGAGAACAGGAAGGGGTCAGGTTGTAAAAAATTTTAAATGCTGGAAAAGTCTGTATTCAATTCTGGAAAAAAAAAAAGAGTCACTGGAGATCACTAAGCAGGAGGAATGATATGATCAGATCTACACATAAAAAAAAAATTACCTATGCAGTTGCACAGAGGATGGACTAGAGTAGGGAGAGACTTAAAAGATCAGCTAAAAGTTACTGCAATAGACCAGATGAGACATAATGAGCAGAAGCTATTTGAATGCAGAGAGGGGCATATATAGGAGCAATCTTGCAAAAATTAAAAACAGTAAGATTTGATAATAGACTGCATATGAGAGAGGAATCAAAAGATTTCACTGAATTTGAGAACCTAGGTGACATTAATAAGGAAGTCAGGGAAAGGAATGGGCATGGGAGCAAAGATGAATTCTTCTTTGGAGATGTCAAGTCTTGAGAAGTCAATAGGACATCTAGTCCAGGAAAGAGATATGAGCTGTCTATAGGTACCATAAATCTTTTAACTCTTAAATTCTCATATTTCTCTTTCTCTTTGATTTATCCAGGTCTCAGAGAGGACACCTTCCTATTACTATTGCTTGGTAGCTGTTATTTTGCAATAGTTAATTTTTCTTTTATGAATTTAGATTCTATAAAATTTAGTTCATATATGTTCCATATTGATATTAGTTCATTGTCAATGTTTCCTCTAAGCGAAATGTAATCTCCCTGTTTATTTCTACTGAAAGTGTGAATTATTAATTTTGTTTTGCCAGATATATCATAATTGTCATTTCTGTTTTAGTAGATTCACCTCGTGCACAGTTCACACCTAGCCTCATTTGCACTCCTTGCATGCTTTTGCTTCTTAGATGTTTCTTTAAGCAAGAGGTCATAGGGTTTGGCCTTTCTTAACCATTCTGCCATACTCTTGGTTTACTGGGCTATTTAGTACATTCACAATTAAAGTGGAGAGGTGTGAGTATTCCTCCATTCATCTCTAGTGGCTGCTATTAAAAGAACATTCTCTAAGATTAAGTTCTTGAATTACCTAGATGCAACCTATTCTCCCTGGCTCTCTTTCTGCTTTCACCTCCCATTCTCTTTCCTTATTATGGGAATTTTTAATGAATGATTTTCCCCTTTTATTTTGTTATCTATTTCCCCCCCTTCTTTTCCTCCAAGTTCAATGTTTACTTCAAAATTCTCCTCTCTTCCCTTTGTTTCTTTTTTCCCTGCACTTTTCCCTAAGATGAATTTCTCTGCTTCGTTCTCTTCTTTAATTCTATTTCTTTATTGTGAAACTTTCCCATCAATTTGTGGTATTCTTTATTCTTCCTTTAATTTCTCTACATTCAGAAAACTGAGCTCTCTCTCCCAACCAATTTCTATATTATAGACTTCATAGATCTTACCTATAGTTTCTTTTTTTGTTATACCACACTAAGAACAGTTAACCTTTTTTTTTTAAACCCTTACCTTCTGTCTTGGAATCAATACTATGTATTGGTTCCAAGGCAGAAGAGTGGTAAGGGCTAGGGAATGGGGGTCAAGTGACTTGCCCAGAATCACACGGCTGGGAAGTGTCTGAGGCCAGATTTGAACCTAGAACCTCCTGTCTCTAGACCTGGCTCTCTCAATCCACTGAGTCACTCAGCTGACCCCTGAACAGTTAATTCTTAAGGGAAATAATATAAATAGGTCCAGAGCCACATGGTAGAAATTACCTAATATACCAAATTGTACAAGTTCAATTCTATCCTCTGTCCTCCACAGGATTATTCTCTTTACCAATGGTCAAGTCATCATATTTCTCCCTACTACCCTTCTGAGTGCTGCTATTCCTGGGCATCTCAAATTCCTTCTCTTGAAGGAGAATGCTGTCCAGAGAAGCACAACACTCTCTCAGAGAAGGTGATTTCCTAACTCATCAAGACTCTGATTCACCCCATCATAAGAAGGTCTTCCTATTGAATTAAGATACAAATAGTTCTCACTTCTGTTCCATACTTTTGTGTAAAGTGATTTTTAACTAATATGAATTTGCCTGCAGATGTGGGAAAGGGAAGGAGACCATGCACCCATGGAGAGAGGGGAGGGTTGACACACTTTGAACAATAGTTCAAAGACACATGTGGAAGGCAATGACAGAGAAATAAGTGCAGGAGTAAGAATATGAGGGATCCAGGACCAGTCATGTGGGAGTCCAGCTAGAACCAAGAGGCAGAACATGTGGGGCTGGGCATGAATATAGACACAGACATGAGAGTACAGGCAACATGAGGGGGCCAAGAACAGACAAAATACCCTGAAATAGCCAGATGAAGACAGACACTCAGAAGCCAGATAAGCAGGTAGATGGGCAGAGCAGGGCAAAGGTTTCCCCTCTCTCTCACATGCAGAGGCCTTAAGCCAAGCAGGTGACCAGTGGCAGTCTCTCCACAAGTCCATTTTTCTACTTTCACTTGCAGTTTTTTTTTTAATTTTGATTCAACAGCTAAAACTATAAGAACATATTAATTTCTACTGAAGTGGAATACAATAAGTTCAAATGATATAAAATTTCAATTGTTGTAAGTCAATTCTTTATGCAATCTGCTACCATCTACATTGTTTCTATAATTATTTGTATAAATCATCTTATGAAATGACATAATTTTCCCTCCTGGGGAGGTGAGGCAGAGAAGAGTTATTACATAAAAATTTTAAACTACTGCCACGAGATTATGATCTACATCAGTGAAGGGAGTGCTTCAACTCCACAAAATCACAGCTTTCCTCTCAGTATGAATATATATCTCATCCTTTCTCAAATTCCTTGAATGATAATGTCAGCACAAAACATGTATGGTCTTACCTTATTTATCCAATACATGACAGCATCCTCAATGTCATAGGGTAAATCAGTTGCTTGAAAGAATGTTGAATACTGCTGAGCACATGCAATTACTTTTTCTATGCTGACCATTTCTACAGTATAAGCCATCATTAAGGTGTCAATCATGGCCAAATGGGCACTCTGAAAATATAAAACAAGATATCATTTAAAAAATTATTTCCATTTAACAGTTACTACACATATTAACATTAACCAACTTTACTAACAAGTAGGAAAAGAATTCGAGATCACTTAATGGCCAGGTTTAATAATATTCTACCATGAGAAATGATGTATAAAAGACATACACTTAAAATAGTTAAGAAAATGAAGAAAAGTAATCACCTAAAAATCCACATAAAAAAAAGAACAGTTAAGTGTTCTAAGGCAAGATGAAATTCACAAGAACTTAGACATATTAACATCACATAAAATACAAAAATATAAATCCTTCTTTATTCTTTCTGGAATGCTGCATGCTCACTAAAAAAAATTATGTTTTAACCAAAGAATAGTCTCAGAAACAGATGGAACAATACTTAAAACTATTCTTATTAACAACCAAAACACTATATAATGAAAACTACTTTTTTAGACTTTAAATATATTACACAAAAAAGAAATGAAAAACTAAGGCATCTCTGAAAAGAATTCAAGAAAACAACTGAGTTTTCTAAAATATGGTTAGTTTGTCTGCTCAAATGAGTAGATTAGGATCTTCATTGGCCCTAGTAGGACTACTAACATATAGTATATTTGTACATACTAGTATCTGTTTATGTTGTCTCCTTTGATAGAATCTAAGATGCTTAAAAGGAGGGGTGTCTCTGTATTCTTAGCACCTAACAGAGTCTCTTGGAACACAGTAGGCATTTGATAGATGTTTGATTATTGACGGTTTATGGAAACATTTTAATACTTGTCAGAAGTAGAAATCTAAACACAGGTTTTCTTAAGTCCAAGTCCATTCTATCTTCCAAACCTTGTGGTCTTTTGATTAGGAAGAATAAGATCTAAGATTTAGAAGCCATCTAGTCCAACACTCTCTTTTTGATAATATGGAAAATGGGGCCCCAAAGAGGTGTAATGAGTCTCTCAAGATCACATAGGCAGCAAGGTGGTAATGTTGGAATTCAAAACAGAGACTCTAAACTCCAAATCCAGTAACTTTTCCCTATAGTAGCACACATGTAGTCTTCATTCTCAATGAGTTAAAAGTGCTAATCTAATATTACATATTATAAACAGGTACAAGTTTTTTGAACAAATATTACTTGATCTCAAACATGGAACCGAAATATTTTTTTTCTTCAAATTGAATTTGATGCAGCCCTATCTCCTGCCCTGATATCCTCAAAAGCGAACTTCCCATTCTCTCTCTACTGATTTCTTTCCTTACTCTTACTGCAAAATAAACAAGAATCTTATGGAAAAACATGAACTCATATGGGTTTGTTCACACAATTCCTGGGTGAATGGTTCACAACTCTGCTTCTATATCCTTTGTTACTGGTCAAACTTTTCTATCAGTTCTAATCCCAATAATTTATTTTTACTGCTTAAAAGTTCACAAAGAACATTCTATATAACTATTTTGTGAGGTAGGTTATGCCAAGATGATTCATCCCACTCGGATTTCTTGGTTTCACTTTCAAAATTCATTACATTTCACCAAAACCACCTCTCTATGAATTAACAAGTGCCCTTCCCCAACAAAGTCCCACACTTTGTATCTCAATGAGGCAAACACCTCCCCAACCTGGTAATTCTTCATGAGTGTCCACACTGTTTCCAAAGGACACACTGCTAGACAGGATTTTAGGTTCTCTCTCTCTCTAAAGTTTGATTTCCCCAATGTATCTTTTTCATGATTTAAAATCCTAAACTGGAGTTTGCAGGATTCCTTAAAAAGTAACTATAGTTCCAAAATATAAATTATAAGTATAAATTTATATTATAAATACAAATAATTACATTAGCAGGTTAACATTGACACATTTTTATTGATTCAATATTTGTATCTTAAACCAAAATATGAATAAAATTAATAAAACATTTATACCAGCATTATTTTATGAGAAATCATCTAACAAGGAGAAAATTTAGATAATTAACATAACCATAGCATGCCAAAATATCAGAAAACAATCTAGAAGTGATGCATGTGCAGTATTTATACAAATTAAGCTAAGCAAAAAAAACCCCAAGTATTAAATTTCTGATCACAATATATTCTCTACCCTGCCCTCCTCACAAATACTCCTATATTGCTCCCTAGTTTGTTTTTTCTTAATTTTAAATAAAAGTAAAAAATGATAAGGTCTTTTTCAAGATTCTTAAGTAAAAATTATATAAATGGTAATGTGCTAACATAGGTTAGCTTTTAAAATTCAATCTTATGTAATCCAAAACTAATTTATACTCATTGTGAAAACTTTTAGACTAATGCTATTAACAAATGTATTGTAATTTTCTTTCCAACTAGGATAACCCAATAATTAAAAGATTCATGAATTTCCTAGAGTATTAGAAGACTATACTTTTTTAAAAATCTCTACTCATCAAATAAATCAAAAATCAAAAAAGTTAGAAAGAAGAGTATTTTTGATGCATGAATTGTGCAAGTATGGTATCTATGGAGACTCTGAGTGATGACTTGAAAGGGGAGAAGAATCCCGAGGTGATTTGCTCATTTTCTTAAGTTGGTCCTTGCTTCAGAATCAGATAATTTTGTAATTTGTACAAATTACACATGTCAAACTTTTCTGATGTGGAAATAGCTTTGTCATACTTTTATTCTCTGTTATAAGAAAGAGCTCTATATAAGAGGGCAGAGTAAGGGCTAACTGGGAAATATAAATGATGCAAAAATAAAAGCTAACAATAAAAATTTATTCATTATTTATTAAATTTATTGGGGCATGATTATTTTTTAACTTAATGCACATTTTTAAATTGCTCTCCAAGGAAAAGGAACATGATGTAACTATGGGAAAATATTCAAAAAAAAACTTTAAAAAAATTACAAATAAAATATAAATTGCTCTCCAATAAGTCCCTCAGTTTACAATTCCACTAGCAGTTTCCCAACTTGAGATAATATTTAAAAGTGCATTTTTTCCAAGTAATAATTAACAAGTTTCTTCTTTTGAAAATGATTCACATCCTTTGGCTACTTTTATAGACTAGAAGTTAAGTGCTATGATTTCTTAAAACTTCCATGGGTTTTTAAAATATTTTATCATATTTAATAATTTTTTCAGCTATTCTTTTTATTTTAATTGCCGATTGTACTAATTTTTTAAAGTCATCATATCATAAAAATTTTGGAAAAGAACCAGATCAAATACTTTTAGCTAAACCAAAGATATCTAAAAGAATCTCAAAAATGAATGTTTTCAAGGATATGAAACTGAAAGTCTCAGCACTAGAAAATGCATTTAACATAAGACTGGAATCCATGGGAAATCATCTCCAATGAGGATATGATATCTGAGAAGTAAGAGGAAGTAATAGAAATATATAAAATCAAGAGCCATGTTCAAATGGTCATGGGATAAAAAAAAAACAGCTATTAACTATAATATGAAAGAAGATGGAACCAAGACAGAAGGGTAACAAGAAAGAGTTCATCAAGTTTTTAACCCTAAAAATTCCTCCAAACAAAAAACATACTAGCCTGATCCTTACAGGGAAATCCAAGAAAAAGTCACAGTAAGTCATTTTCCCAGCCTGTCTGCCTTGAAAAACAGAGAGAGAAGTCTGTGGACACTGGAGATGTGTCAAGAGTATGCTGCATTTGCAGTACTGTAGTAGCCTTGAAAAGGGAAGGTTCTCAAACCCAGACCACAGCTAGGTGCCAACTGGCATCTTTGTAACCACTACAGTAGCTGCACCTAGTTCTACTTTAATTTAATTATGTTTTGGGTCATTCTTTGGCTCACTAAGTTGGGGAGCATAAAAAGATTTTCCTGAGGTGAATGGACAAAGGTTAAAGGAGAAAGAGAGACAGACAGACAGAGAGAGAAATAAATGGAGAGACAGGGATAGAGAAAGAGACAGAGAGAGAAAATGTGTGTAAAAAAAAAAAATACAAGACAAAATTAAAAAGACCCTGGTGAAACACTTCTACATATTCACCACCAGGTGGCAAAATTGGACCAGAATGGTTTAGCTGCTACTTAATGAGAAATTATATTGTTCCGGTTGAGTTTCTCCATTTCTTGCCATCATACTGTTTTCCTGTTCCTGGTTCTACTATACTTCATTTTCCAACACTTGATACAAGCCTTCCCCACACTTCTCTACATTCATCATATTCATAAGTTCTTATAGCACAATAATATTCCAAAACATTTTAGTATCCCAATTTGTTTAGTGATTACTCAATTAATGTGCATCTATTTTATTTCTAGTTCCATTTACTACAAGAAATGTTGCTGATGGATATTTTATTACTTCTTAGTAAAATTCCAGAGACTGTACATTATGGTTGGACCAATTCACAGGCCCACCAACAGTTCATGAGTTTCATAATCATTGCATTCTCCACAACCAGGAGGGGCTCTTTTTATCATACAGAAAACTGTCATAAGTTTCTTATTGTTTTATCTCAGCTGTTTGAAACATGCTATTAATGGGACATTAAGGACCATTCCTTATAAAAAATAAGCTAACTTCCAAATGTATAAAAAGCAATGTGAAAAAATTAAAGAAGAATGTTAGATACTTTTCACAACTATGAATAGGGGGAGAGTTCTTGACCAAACAAAGGAGAGAAAGGATCACAAGAGATAAAATGGACAATTCTGATCACAGAAAATGGGAAGGGGGCAGCTGGGTAGCTCAGTGGAGTGAGAGTCAGGCCTAGAGACAGGAGGTCCTAGGTTCAAACCCGGCCTCAGCCACTTCCCAGCTGTGTGACCCTGGGCAAGTCACTTGACCCCCATTGCCCACCCCTTACCACTCTTCCACCTATGAGACAATACACCGAAATTAAGGGTTTAAAAAAAAAAAAAGAAAATGGGAAGGTTGTTACATAAAAAACATCAGTTCAAGTAGAAGGGAAACAGTTAACTGAAAAAATCTTTGCAGCAAATTTCTCTGATAAAACTACATAGAGAATTGATTAATTAATGGTCAAAGGATATCAACAGATAGTTTTCTGGGATAAAATTTTTACCTTTTTCTTATTTATTCTTTCTTCAAACTTCCAATTACAAATAAAAAGATTTAAAATTTATTTTCTGACATCTTGCAATCCAAATTCTCTCCCTCCTTTTCCCATACCCCTTTCTCCTCCCTAAGATGGCAAGTAATCTGATACAGGTTATACATGTTCTAATGTAAAATATGCTCATATTCATCATGTGAAAGACAACACGTATCACATACACAAGAAGAAACTCATGAAGGAAAATAAAGCAAAAAATGGTATACTTTAATCTGTAGTTGGACTTCATCAGTCCTTTCTATGAAAATGAATAGCATTTTTCATGATGGGTCCTTTGAGGTTGTTCTGAATCTTTGCACTGCTGATAATAGTTAAGTCATTCATAGTTGATCATTATAGAACATTGTTCTTACTGTATGCAATGTTCTCCTGGTCCTGTTTTACTTCACTTTGCATCAATTCCTATAATTCTTTCCAGGTTTTTCTGAAATTTGTCTTTTCTTATGTTTGTCATTTCTTATGACACAATAGTATTCCACGTACCACAACAGCCATTCCCCAAAAATGAAATTTAATCTATCAAATTGAAAAAAATGTTCCAAATCTCTAAGGAGAAAAATATATTAAAATAGCTGAGAGTTTACCTCAGATCCATCTGACTGACAAAAATGGAAAATAATAAATGTTGGAAGGGCTGCAATGTTAGTCAAAATATGAATTGATCCCACTAATATTGACAGCAACCTGGAACTATACTCAAGTAAGAGTTAAATTTAAAAGACTCGGGTCCTTAGAATTTTATAAAGTTTATTAGAATTAATTGGATAGGTAAAATATCAGAATTAGGTAAAAGGAAAAAAAAGTAAAATAGCCAATTCTAAACTACCACATGGGTGGTCTCAGCTTTGACACCACAGCAACTCCCTCAGAGAGGTCACTTGAGATAGAAAGCAAGTCCTTCCTGGATCACGTCTTTTATTTCTTCTCTTTACACCTGGATCAATTTGGGTATTACGTCTGGATCAAGTGTATAGTCACCACCCCATGACCCTTGGTGACTTGGTGACTTAAGTGGCGCAAACTCACACACAGTGACATACACTCAAGCAACCTAATTTACCCAGTGACTTCTCTCACCCCATCCTGGCTTCTGGGTCAAATGTTGGACAGGAGCCAAGATCAAGTGTGTGACCCAGAAAAGTAGATTTCCTTCACACAAATCAAAGAGTAAAAAAACTGTTAATAAGCTATGACCTTAATACCACTACTAAGCATATATCCCCCAAGAGTACAAGGACAGAGCAAAACAGCAAATGTGCACAAAAATATTTATAGCAGCTCTTTTTCTCATAGCAATAAGGTGGAAACAAAGTGAATGCTCATGAACTGGGATATGGAAAAGCAACTGGTAGTATAGTTGATCCTCAGTATTTATGTATTCCATATCTGTGGATTTATCTAGTCATTAAAGTATACTTTTAATTTTCAAATCAATATTCACAGTACTTTCATATTTGTTCATAGATATGCAAGGGAATTTGAGTAGCCCAAAACACCAGTTCCCACCCAGGGTCTCAAGGCACATTCTGCTTTCCTATTTCAGTGCTAATACTATCAATGAATATCCTTTTTGCAGTTTAGTGCCACTTTTCTCCATTTTTATGCCTTTCATTACTGATTTCTATTTAAATTGGCCTTCGAGTCGCATGCTAAACGTGCTGTCCAGTGTTCTTAAGTGCAAGAAGGCTGTGATGTGCCTCACAGAGAAAATAACATGTGTTAGGCAAACTTTGGGCATGAGTTCCAATGCTGGTGGCCATGAGTTCGAAATCAACAAAACACTGTGCCAAAGGTATCTTCCCCACCTTTTCTCCTCTCCTGAATGGGAAATTCCAGCCAGAACTAGATTCCTGATCCTTCTTCCTAACTTTTATAGCCCAAAGCTGCCCTGTACCTTTCTGTAATGGTGGAACAGTGAGAAAAACAGATACAACTAAGGGCATCCTTCCCCCTGGCTGTATGAAAAGTCACAGGGCTTAAAGATGGGAGTTTAGCAGCTCTATTCCTTCTGATGAAATTGAATACTACCAGATCTTACCATCTAACCTACCACTACTTACCACCTGCTTCTATGCCCTGCAGTCATTCAATCAATAAACATTTGCTAAGAGTCTATTATATGTCAGGAACTGTGCTTGCACTGGGCCACTGTGACCCCCCAGCATCATTACCTTAACTGGATCTTAAGGTCTGCTGACTTGCAATCTAATCTACCCCACCACTCCTGTACCCTAAAAAGTCTGTCCATCTGCCCAGCAACTGAACTTTCTATTATGCATCATCTTCCATAACTGGAGTATGTGTTGCCTGAGAAAAGTCAAGCAATCAAGAGTCAACAAAAAATGATAAAAGAAGATATTTATTAAATACTTACTATGTGCCAGGCAAAAGACAGTACCTAAAGGGCTCTGAATGCCAAAAAGAATTTATATTTAATTCTGGAGGCACTAGGAGGTCTTTGTAGGTTACTGAATAGAGAGGTGACATGGTCAAATATGAGCTTTAGCAGCTTTACTAGAGTGGAGAGAGACTTGAGGAAGGGAAATCCAGCAGCAGGCTATTGCAATAATTCAGGAAGCCAGAATCAGGGTAGTGGAAGTCTATGAGAAATGTCATGAAAGGAAAATTGGCGGTTTGGCAATAGATCTGGATATGGTAAAGGGAGAAAGTTAGGGGCCCCTAATAATAATAGGGAGGTTCAGAAGGGTAGAGGGTTTGTGGGAAAATATACCGAACTTTGGACATAATGGGTTTGAGATGTCCATTAGGGAGCTGGAGTTACTAGAATGGAGATCAAGAGGGAAATTAGCATTTAATAAGCAGATTAAGAATCATCAACATAGAAGGATAAACGAATCCATAAGAGTTGATAAGATCACCAAGTGAAATAGGAGAAGAGAAAAAGAGTTGGACATTCAATCAAATCAATAAATAATAAGTCCTACTATGTGTTAGGCCACTGTGCTAAGGACTGGGGATACAAAAAGATGACTCAGAGCTTACAATCTGGTGGGGGAGACAATATGCAAACAAATATGCACAAAACAAGGTAAATACAGGATAAATAGGAGATAATTAACAGAAAGAAAGCACTGGAATTAGCAGAGGTGGAAGAAGGCTTGCTCAAGAAGGTGGGAATTTATTCAGGACTTAAAGGAAGCCAAGAAGGTCAGCAGTAAAAGCAGAAGAGTGCAAGCAGAAGGAGGACAGTCTGAGTAATTGCCCATAGCCAAAAGACAGAGTGTCTTATTTATGCAACAGCCAGGGAGCCAACATCACCTGATCAAAGAATACACCTCAGGAGGCAAGGGGTGAGAAGACAGGAAAGGTAGGAGGGAACTAGGTTATGAAGAACTCTGAATGTCAGGGCATTTTTTATTTGATCCTAGATTTAGGGAACAGGAATCACTAGAGCAATGATGGGCAACCTTTTGAGCTTGGTATGTCAAAATTCACCAAAAAACCAAGCATAACTCGGGTGGTGTGTCACTTAGAGAAAAAAACCATAATTTTGGGATATTTATAGTTTAAATAACAAAATGTATAATTGTAATATATAAATGCATTTAATAAATCAAAAACTAATTATTTAACTTACCTGCTTAGTGACTTCTTTGTTATCTGTCAGTCGGTTTCTTTTGTTGGTTTTGATATTATTTAACTTGTATAGGGTGTTGAGAACTAAGATAAGGGAGGGGGAGGGGGAATTCTTTAACTAACCTGCCTATTAGTGACTTTTCTGTTGCTGAATTTCATTGGCTAATGAAAATTCATTTAACTGCTAAATCTTCAATTGAAGGTTGGTATTTTGTACACTTCCAAGCCCAAGCAAGTGCTACTAACTTCATTTGTCAATCTGTTTCTTTTGTTGGTTTTGATATTAACACTGAGAATAAGGTCTCACACAAGTACACAGAGGGAAAAACTGTGAGTAAAGCCATTGCTATATTTTTCAGGGTACTAAGTGTCTGGTAATCAGTTCCAGGCACTCCAAATTTCCTATTCATAGTGGCATTCCTCTTGATTCTCCAAGGGGCACCTTTCCAGATTCTCAAGCTTTGACCTGAAGTTGACAAAAACCTGAGCCCAGATGCTATCTTGAAATTCTGCAAGTTGCATATCCAAATCATCAATTTGCATCCAATGGAAACCATTTAATTCCAAACTACTGTAGACTACTATACATCAGGATACTTAATTATTTTCATGGTCTGTTCTAGGCTTCTAAATTGATTAAATCAATCACTGAACTGGTAAAGTAATGAGTCTAAAACATGATGGTACTTTATATGCAAGGATTCCCATTTCATTTTGTACAGCTGCACTGGCCTTCTCAAAATACTTTGTTACTCAAGGAAAATACTTACAAAGTTTTAGTTTCTACATCTCACTTGAAAATTTTAAGTTTACTTTCAAAAGCTTTTATGTAACCAAACATAACATCAATACTTTTGCCAAAACCTTGTAACTTTAAATTCAGTTCATTAATATGAAGAAAGCTGTAAAAAAACATCAGGGTGTTGAACCACTTATTATCATTGAGCTGAGGAAAGTTTCCTAGATCCTTATCCTCAAGAAATACCTTAATTTCTTCAAAGCACTCCACAAAGAGTTCAAGAACTCAGCCATCTTACAATATTGTACATCAGTAATCCATTATAGGTGGAAGCAACCTCCAGTAAAAGTGCAGAAAATTCTTGCTTGTGAAGGGGGCGAGGAGCTATTAAATTAACTATTTTTGTAACAACTGACATTAAGTCATTTAAGTCAGTGAATCCTGCCTTGGCACATAAAGCCTCCTGATGGATAATACAATGAAAAGGCACAATTGGAAGTCCAATAGCTTCCGTAAGTAATTTGACAAATACAACTTTTTCCCCCACCATGTTTGGTGCCCCATCTGTCATCACTGACACAATTTTAGAGCTATCAGTGTTTAGGTCATGGAATGTTTATATAAAAACCTTACATATTTCACTTCCTGATGTACTTGTTGGCACTGATACTAACTTTATCAACTCTTCCCTCATCGTGAGACCATCAGAATATCAACCAATAATGGCCAACTGAGCATGTGATCAGTAGTTTCATCAAGAGATCGAAAAATATTTACAATTACTTATGTCTCTCTTTAATTGATGTTGTACATTTATGTTCAGTTTCATTATTCAGACTTTTATAATATTTCTACTGAGTGGTAATTCATATATTCTCTTAATAATTGTATCTTTATTCTGCATATCATGAAATAGAACTGATACACATCTTAGGAGAGTTTCTATAATAAATTCTCCTTCACTGAGTGCTTCTCCATGCTGAGCTATGGAGTGAGCAATGCTCAGACTTGCAGATGTTAAATTTGTAAAGCCTTTACAAATTTAAGGATGGAATTAGATTGACTTTTATAAAGGTGTAGCTGTCAAGAAATGTTTTTCTTCCTTTCATCCTCACTTTTTTTTCAAGAGCTGGGAATGATTAGTTTCAAAAATGTCTATTTATATTCCACGTTTTGCTTACTACCGTTTCAGTACATAGAATGCAAAATGATCTGCCATTTTTTTCTATAATGCCATACATCTTGGTCCATGTCTCTTGAAAGGGTTGGCTACTGCTACTACCACTTCCTTTACTTTACCTTGGTTTTTTTTTTGGGGGGGGGAGTTCTCCATCAGGGAGGCAGTGACAGAAGATAGAATTATAGATAGCCTGGTAGCCCTGTAGGCAATTATGGGTTAACTAGCTAACTGACCACAAGATGGCACATGTAACTGTCTTTTAGGAAAGGACAGGGTTAATAAGCAGAAATAGGGGATAATAAGTATGCACAACAGTAATAGTGGCGAAATGGAGTCTGCACTTGCTGCAAGTTAAATTAAGATGACTGCCACTATTTCTAATGGTGGGAAACGGCACCCATAGCACAGGCCCTCACCTCTCCCAGCCTCCCCCTCACTTATCTCAGTAATGATGGTCAATTAGAAATCCATGACACCTCAGAGCAGTAGATTGGATGGTGGTTGCTGGCAGTGGCAATCACAGGGGCTCCCAGAGATGCTTCCCCTGTGGCATTATGCTGTTCCCTGCTCCGCCAGCCAGAAGTGAGGTCAAAGGTCCCCTAACAGCCTGGAAGTTTTGTCCTACAGACCTCTGGCACAGAGTGTCTACACTACATTAGAGCAAACATTTCATTCTCCGCATGAGACCCCATACTTCTCTGTATGAGGCCTCATGCAGCCTCGTGTCATTGAAAATGGCTATGCGCGTCATAGGTTTGCCATCACGGCACCAGAGTTTATTGAATGTGTGTTCTTAGTGAGTAAATGGAGAATGGATTGGAGTAAGGAGATACTTGAGGCAGGCAGATCCATTAGCAGGTTACTACATTAGTCCAAGCATAAAGTAATGATGGCTGAAGGGAGAGTCACGAGAGAGGCATATATGGGAGATACCACAAAGGTGAAATTCAACAGGCTTTAGCAACAGAATGAACAGAGGTAGGGGAGGAAGGTAAGGAATCCAAGATGACTACTGGGTTGTGAGATTACTGGGCTAGGAAGATGCTGTTGCCTTCTACAGTAATAGAGATATGTGTGTGTGTGGAGGTCAGGTGCTTGGGGGAAAAGATCCTGAGCTCAGTTTGGGATATGTTGAATATAAGATGTTTACCGGACATCAGTCTAAGATGTCTGAAAGTCAGTTAGAGATAGAATACTGGATGTCAGAGGAGTCTGGGGCAGGGCACTCACAAAATCAGGAATGGTCTGATGAAAATGATGGAGATGGTACAATCAAATGTAATAGACTTTTCTACTAGCAGAAATGCAATAACCCAGCACAATCCAGAGGAACTTATGAGAAAGAATGCTATCCACACCCAGAGAAAGAACTGTGGGAGTAGAAACATAGAAGAAAAACATATGATCAATCACATGATTTGATGGGTTTTAGTGTTAAAAGATCACGATTGCAAATGTAAATAATATGGAGGAGGCAGCTGGGTGGCTCAGTGGATTGAGTCAGGCCCAGAGATAGGAGGTCCTGGGTTCAAATGTGGCCTCAGACACTTCCTAGCTCTTGATCCTGGGCAAGTCACTTTACCCCCATTGCCTAGCCCTTACCACTCTTCTGCCTTAGAACCAACACCCAGTATTGATTCTAAGATGGAAGGTAAGGGTTAAAAAAAAAAAAAGAATAATACGGAAATAGGTTTTGAACAATGTTGCATGTATAACCCAGAGAAATTGCTTGACAGCTCAGAGGGGGGAGGGAAGAGAGTTGGGAAAAATCATGAATCATGTAACCATGGAAAAATATTCTAAATTAATTAAATTAAGAAAGAAAGAAAATGATGGGGAGATTCAGAGCTGTTAAATAAGAAACAAAAAAACCACAGGGTTTACCAGTAGGACAAATTTATCAGTCTCTAAATAAGGCAATGTTTAACTCAATCAAAAGTAAAGTACAAATGAAACTTAAGAGAAATATAAGCTTCTTGGATTAGGAAGGTAGGTGAAATTCTGATTTATGCTGATAAGTAACAACCTAAAACCCACCCTTCTATGACACCCTGAAGGCTATTTATGGCCCAAAGAAATGTGATGTACCTTAATTGCTCAGCCACACTGATCAGTGATAAGGACATAATCCTAGAGAGATTGGTTGAATACTTATCAACATATCATTATCAAGCAATGCTGAAGCTATAGATTATATATGCCACAGGTTTAAATCAGTTCCTCATTAGGTTCCTCCTAAATGGCAAAGCACCTGGTACTGATTCCATTCCAGTATAGAGATTTACAAGGCAGGAGGATCCAATGTTCATACAAAAGTTGATTGAAATCTTTTGGGTTTTATGGCAAGAGAAGGATACCCTCCTCACCCCCGGCCCCAAGAGATCAAATGTGCCTCCACTGTCCTTTTCTAAAGGAAATAGACTGTCCTGTGAGATTCATAGTCTCCATTAATCAGTATTAGCAAAATTATTGCCAGAGTCCTCCTTAATCAGGCAATCCTTTATCTAGAAAACGTTCACCTACTTGAGGGCCAGGGTGGCATCAGAAAGGATCACAGAAAGGCCGACATAGTGTTTGTTGACCCATAATTCCAGGAGAAATGTCACAAGCAGAAGAAGTTTGAACACATTCACTGAACTGACCAAGGTTTTTGATACTGTTAAGTTATAACAACTTATGGAAGATCATGGTGAAATTTGGTTGCCTTGAAAAGTTCATCAGTATTGTACACCAATGGGAGGTAGAGGGAGCACTACAGAAAATAAAAGAAAATCAATATGGAGAAAATAAAAGGACTGATTTACAAAAGATAACAAATTTGTATTGGCCGCAATCAGCAATCTCTAGTGGCATTCAGTAGATTGTGGATAGGAAGTAACATGGTTTGGCAATTTAAAAATAAAGAAAATATTTAAACAAGAGTAAGGTAGAAGGAGGGCAGAATGATAGAAAAGTAATGCTCAAAGAAAGGAATTTCAGAGCTCAAGATCATGCAATTAGGCCATTTATGAATAAAGATAAGATAGCTGTAACCATCCTAGTAGATAACTGAAGTGATGATTTAGGTGATGGGAAATGGGAAAACTGAACAAATGAAACAACAGAGTGTTTAAAGGAATGATTCACATCCCATCTAGTCATTCATTTTGGCCAACTTTTTTACTTCCATCCTGCTGTGGCTATTCTCCAAATCAATGAATTTACAGAGAGATTATGTCTTAGAAAATTTAATTCATTTGGCTTTCAAACTCCCAACACAGGATCAAGCTGTCCTGATTGATTAGTGACTGAGTACAAACTCACAACACCCACTATATATTTAGCTGGCTACAAACCAGACCACTGATCAAATCTCAACCAATTGTCTACCCTGGCCATCTTCTCGCCATCTGTCTTACTACTATGTGTGCATCTCATCTATCTACAACTTTCCACCTTTCCTCTGGAAACCATAACCAAATCAATACTACCACTGCACCTATAAAGATTTAAAAAAGAATATGGGGAGAAACCCACAGATGTGGATAGTGGTAGATCCACTAGGGATCCCCCCCTGAATACACAGTTGGGTATTCTAACCTCCAGTTAGTGAGAGTGAAACTGAATCACTTTCTCTCACTGGGCTAGTTGTGCAAAGGCCTTGGAGACAATTGTCATAAAAAAATTTTTTTTTTAATTTTATCTTAATAGGGATACAAACTGAGGATCAGAACAAGGGGTCCCTAACTCTAAGGGATCTAGCTAATTTCCCACAATCCTCTACGTTCCTTGCAAGAATGAGCTTTCTGGTCTTCCAGCTAACTTAGCTCCCTGTTTCTATCTAGGTGTTCCCAAAACTGACTAAGCTAACTATCCATGACTCTCGGTAGTTGGTTTGATTTATTCCCCAAAAGCTGTCTCCAAAAACCATTATGAATAAACTCCAACAGCTAAGGGTCTGACCCAAGAAAAAACCTCAAAGACGACCTAACAGGATTTTTTTAAAGATAAACCTTCTGAAAAGCACAAGTACGGTCAGATCTTTTTCTAGATCTTTCCCAGTTAAATAGAGTACCTCCAAAGATGAATTAGGGGTATACTCACTCCTCCACAATCAGGTGAGGTAGATGAGCTCTGATAAACTTACCTTTCCTCCACCATTCCTGGACAGGAAGCCCTTAACCTCCCACAGGAAGTCAAGTCACTCTAGCAGTTGTCACTTCCAAACTGTTCTTCCTCTGCCTTCTGCCTGCTAAAATCCTTTCCCTTGAGTTCCTAGTATGGTGCCTTAAAGACAGCCTTCCACTTCTCTTAAATCTTTATCCTAGCTCTATTCTTTTCTCATTACAAGATCATGCCAATCAACTCTGTCATGCCTTTATTCACCATTCTGATGACTACCCAGCAAAATGTGCTTCCATATCTTCCTATACCTGCTGTCTGCAGCTAAGACAATAAAAGTTCCTTGTCTTGCTACTGTTACTTGCTACTATCTATGTTCCCAGTGCTGAATAAAGTTCTCAACACAAAGTATATATATTTAAAAATGTATTTCTTCCTTTCAAGAGGACAATAATTGTATAATGGAGTCTCCAAGTATGGAAGCAGGTGTTGAGCTTCCTTTCCCTATAATCACAGATCTCTTCCTATCATTCATTCCTCTGGTACCAGATGAGACTTTGCTAAAGCTAACTGCTTTTCTCATACCTTTAACACATAGCATGGTTGTGGAGAGTACAGGATTTGAAGAAATGAGGACTTGAATTCATATCCTGACTCTGGATTTCCTCTATCTGGGTGCCCTTGAGTAATCATTCAGTCTCTTTGGTCTCTCCTTCCTTATTTGTAAGATGTCTTAGGGGAAAACCAGGGGAAGTTAACACAAATATTTATCTGGGTTCAGAAGGGTGAGTAGGAAAAAGGAATGGACAATAGTCTGGAACCAAACAAGCCAGGGAAACTGAGTTTAGCTGTTTGCAAATGACAGCTGACAGAAGTGACAGTTGGGCCTTAACTGTCACCTTGCCCCATCTACCCAGGGATAAACACAGAGTATAATAAATACACACACTATGAGAACTTTAAGGTATGAAGAAAACAAACAGGGAAACAGTTTAATTGTAATTAGAGAGGATAGGAGAGGGGATGAAGTGAAACTATGTCTAACTGCCCAGGACTGGAGTCAAAAAGGGTAAGTTCCTTAGCCAACCTAGCTTCTGCCAGGTTGACAGCTTGGCTAAGGACCTGAGGAAGAGGGCTTGGGTTTGGGTTCTCACAACTGATCCAGAGATGTCTTCAGGATATCAGGAACCAACTCCTCCACAGCCGGTGATCCAAAAGTAATGAGGAAGGGAGAGATGTCTGCAACCTGTCCACCAGAACACAGGCCTCTTCCCTACTCAGAGTTGACTTGCAGGATGATATCTTCAGCCTTTACAACCCCCACCAATCTCTAAGATCCCAGGTCAAATAGGGATTGCTGATTGCACTTCTGCTCCAAACCCCTCTCAAAAAACAACAATGTCTGTGGCTTAGCTCTCTCCTCTCTACTCCGTGCATTCTATTCAGAATGTCCATGACTTCCAGCAAAGGCTTTCCCTAATATGCTTGCAAAAATCTGTTTTTATACTTTTAAAGCCTATGACTATTACAAATGACAGGGCCAAATGACTTAAGATTCTTTTCAATTCTAATCTATAATTTAATGTAGAGTATAAAAATTATAAATACTTATAACATAGGTTTGCAATTGTATCTAAAGCTTGTGAATGTTGTATCATAGTTTGTAGGTAGATTGTACATAGAACATGTATAAAAAGCGTAAAAATAAAATAGGCAAGCCAGGTAGGAAGAAAATAAAGGTTCAAAACTTTCTCAATACTTTTGATAGATGTTATCAAAAGTATCTTCAATGGTAAAGTGAAGTGAAGCTCAAAGATGAACTTCCCTTCAGGGCCAGGCACAAGGAACACTAAAGAGACTCTTGTTATAGAAAATTAAACATTTTATTTAAAATATATATAAAGGTAAAAGGATTTCAAATTCTAAGGGATTCTAACCCCACCCAAATAAACTCCCAGGTTCTGCAAGGGACTGCTTCTCCTGTGGTTCACAGTCTATGCTAATCATCCTGATCTAGCTAACATAACAAAATCTTATACTATTCTAACTAATATTACCACTATAATTTTTAACTTTGCCTGTAAGTTATATAAATAACCAAGGCTAGTTGGTTGAGTCTCAACAAGAATCAAGTTAGGACTCTGAGCCTTAACAGACTCAAGAGTCCAAACCAAACACCAGGTTTTCTTTGGTCTTTTTAGAGTTTAACCAATCTATACACAATAACAGATAAATGAATAGTGTTTCCCCAAGTTGGAAAAGAAAACACTTCCCCCCTTCAAGTCTTTCACTCAGACAGAGATAAAGGCAAAGATGTTACCTTCCTGAGAGAGAAAAGTCCTGCATGTGGCTCTGTCAACTGCCAGAAGCTTACTGCCAGAATGCCACACCCAGAGCATGTAATTGTCATAGAATAATGGTTACAACTGCCAACATATGAAATTAACACTCTTTCTCAGCTCTATTTGAAACTCCAATTCTTCCTCAAGCCAGCTTCTCTACTTTTTATCTTCAAACTAATAAAATAATACTTACTTTTCTAATGTCATACTTATAGAAAGGAAGAGAGTGTATCCTCTGCCCCACTCACTTTCACTATCACTCAACAAAACATTTCTTCTCCTTCAAAGTTCATACCTCAAATCTATCAATGATAGATTTAGAGTTTGAAAATCCCTGAGGTCACCTAATCCAAATCCCCCACTTAAAAGTTACATAAACTGAGACCCAGAAAGGGGAAGTTACTTATGCATGACTTTGAAATCTATTTTCTAACTTTGAAATCTATTTTCCAAAATGCTTGTTGACTGACAAAATATGCCACAAATCACTTCATACATTGCTGAGTATATTACAGGTACTCAAAATTTGCCATGAAAGTTACCCTGGTAGAACAACAGGCAAAATAGCACTAGGGCACATTTTCTAAGTAAAACAATACATTTTAGATGACAGAGTATCATAAAAGCCTAAAAAATTCATAAAAGGTATGACCTAGTACATAATATACATAAGTTTAACAAGTTTGGTCACCAAATTCAAGAATGCTTAGCAGTTTTATTTTTTGCTAAAATAAACAAAAACCAAATCATAAAGCAGGCCATATTTTCTCATTGAAATAATGCTATGATTTTGGTTTGGTTACTCTACCAAAGTCTAAATAAATCATGTAATTACAAAAAAAATCATTTGATGTATTAGAACAAAAAACTGCCTGCCTTACAGGATCTTATATAACTTGTCTCATAAACATACATAAAGATCACCCAGAACTTCTAGAAAAGTACAACAGTAATACTCTGTTTAATGACTCTTTGAATAAAAATTAAGTAAGAAACAGAACAGGGAGATGTCTGCTTGCCAAAAGTATTTACAACTGCAATGGAGATGATTTTGCACAGAATACTAATTGAAGAAGGATTCTTTGTGGATGGTGAGAGTCTTTAAAGTCCTTTTATTCAGTCAATATTATGGTGATTGCATCAAGTCCCAGAATAATACACAGTCTTTGGGAAGAGATCTGAAATCACACTAAAGGGATCTGTCCTGCCCATCCAGGCATCAAAAATCAAATAGATGTAAAATATTTATGCCTAGATTTCAACAGGCATATAGATGGACATCCTAAAAGCTTGTCCATCACCATTAAGTATATCCAGTACAGACCATAAAGATAGACAAGAAGTTGGGCCCAGAAATGAAGAGGGAAAAGAGATAGGCTAAGAAAAAAAAGAGTTAAGCTCTTCTAAAAAAATTTTTTTTATTTTAATTTTTACTGACCCCAAACTTCCCATATGAAAGTATAGGCCCATATAATGAATATTAATATTTTACCAGTATGGCTATATGGCAACAAAACACAGAAGATAAATGCCTCTGAAGAACCAAAAATGAGTATTACAACACAGAGGGCAATGAAAAGGTACACTGAGCATGTGAGTAATCTACAACACATAAAAGGCAAGAAACGCCAAAGAAATGGATTAAAGGACACCAAGAAACTGCAAGACAAGAAGAGAAAATGTTGTTTGGCAAGAGTGAGGAAGGACAGATGGATAGTAAGAATGTTCCACTGAAACACTCAAGCTGTCAAAAGAAAGGCAGAAAAGTCTCTAGCATGATGGACAATTCCATTGTGGCCAATTTTGGGAAAGAAAACAGACAAGAGAGACAAGAGCTGAAGAGCATGTGCAAACATGGACAGGCTATGATCTGCATTGCTGGAAGGAACTGTGTAAATAGAATTAGCTGGATCCCATTAATAGTCAAAAATCTACTCAACCCAGGCGTGCTAATGACGTCACTCTCACCTCCCTTAGTGGGGAGGGGAGACGAGTTACCCACACGTGACAATAAGTAACAAATCAAGAATAAGGGACTGCGGGCAGTCCAAATCAATGTAGAAACTGCCATTTGTCCATTTGAATTAGAGGTGGACCACAGGAAGTGATGAAAGACACGATCTCTTTAAGTAAGTGAGTGAACTTCCTGTGGGAGCAGTTGCCATCTCAAACTGGAAGAAGAAGCATCTCCTGAAACCACAGAACGCTTACGCTCTATATTGTCACATGGGTAAGTTAGGCTGACTTCCTTGGCCTAGCTGGGCCAATTCTAACCTCTGCCTATCTGGCTGTTGGGCCTTGTGGCTTACAGCTTCATTTATTTAGCCTTTTAACCTTCTCCCTCCGTCCAGGCCTTTGGCCTGGACTAGCCTCTACTTTTCTCTTTATTCCTACTTTTACCTACCGATTGTAAATAATAAATAAAATAAAATAAATTGTAAATAAACTCTTCAACCCGATGCTGACTTGGGTCTGATTTGATTACGGAATCAACCTAAATTGTTGATTCCTGGCGGCCACATATTTTTAATATATATCTATAAATACCTAAATTTTCCCTCTTACAGAACTCCCAAATTGGTAAGGGCACAAGTCCACTGGTATATGTTATAAAGAGTAAGGTAATCTGAGTGGGTCTCAAACGCAATTTGGGTGTGAGGAAGGATAATGTGATTGGTGGAGGAATGAAGGTAAGGGAAGATATATAGGAGATAAAGGAAATGCAGTATGCAGGAGGGGGCAGCTCAAACAGGTTTATTCCCAGAGGCTTGAGACAGAGGATACAGGGAGGAAACTAGGGCCAGTAAGAAATGTTTAGGTTTTGGCTGGAGGGTTTCTCTGGTTAGTTTCTAAAGTCTCTTGAGGGAGGAGTTGAGAGGGCCTCTCCCTGCCAGTCAAACTGATGGCTAGAGTTAGTTAATCCCACTCCCTTCCCTACCTGTCCCTATTTGTTTAAACCATGTTATGCTACCCAACAGTCTCTCCTTTGAACATCCTTTCCCAGATCTGGTGTGCTGGCTCATTACCATCAGTTAAGAACCCAGTTTGAAAACCTATTAGAGATACCTCATTTATGATTATTTAACCAACACCCCTTTATATTTATTTTGCAGTACACAGGACATAGGAAGGTGCTAGGTTTGGAGACAGAGGACCTAGGTTCAAATTCTAGCTCTCCCACTTACTGGGTGGCATGGAGCAATCTGGACTAGTTTCCTCATGTGTAAAATAAGGGGATTGGACTAGATAGGGGATGGAACCTTTCAGGTCCCTTTTAGCTCAAAATTTGTAGTACTTGAATAAAAATGATTATAAAAAAATTAAAAATGTAAGCATACCAACGATAAGCCAAAAAAAAAAGACATTCATATCACAAATATATATTTGTCAAAATAAAGCATCTAGTCTATTTATAAGAAAGTTCCCCCCTTGGGGGGGGGGAACCTTAAATCCTCAAAATAAAAATGATTATTTTCTAGTAGATTTTTTAATCATTATTTATACTGGCCTTCTTTTATCATAACAATGCAAGTAGCATAAACTCTAGGTTTTAAAATTTTCTTCAATTTTATTCATAATAACAAATTACAAGCCAGTATAACATCATTAGAAGCTCATATGGGGATACTTTTGTTTTTTAAAAACTAGCTCATTTAATGTTAACACATTTTCTTTCAACAAAACATGTTTCAATATCTTAACTGGAAGCAATATAAAGTCTTCCAAACAAGTTTTATTATATACAATACTTCAGAATAGATCAATGATCTCATCAATGTGTGTTCTTCCTCCAATGCTATATACTGTGAATCATTCATGTTTTCTCATCTTGTGCAACTCTCATCAATGTCCTCCCATATCCTCCCCAAAAAAAGGTCTACCTAATGTAACTTCGGTAACTTTCTTCTAGATCTCTTTGACATAGCAAGGATACAAATGAAGAATCCAGGGCTCCCACTGGTTATCCCTTATCTTTTGCCACATAAATGATTCACCTTCATTTCTGAAAACACATCTATCTGAAGACATCTTTTATATCACCTCATTTATACAATTCTTAACTGGTGGCTACTTATGTCCACTATGGGGCCTCTCCAGTATTTTGGGGGTAACTAATTTTAATTCTTTGGAGACTATGGAAATACATGCTTCACATATATAGAATACTGTTGTCATAAAAGCACTTTTTTCAGAGAGAAGGTTGGGACAACTAAAACATACCATAATTAAATAAGATTGATTCCTTTCGACGATTCTTTTGCCTTAGAAGCTTCTCCCATTGTACCACATCCCCCTTTCAGGGATCAAACTCAGGGCCTTCAGCTTAGGAGACTGACATGCTGCCTACTGCGCCAGAGTCACTTAGCTTTTACCCTAGGGTCCATTATTCAGTCTGCAACTGCTAGCCTGAGAATCTCTTTAGGGTGGATTCTCATGGGAACATGGAACAAGCACAAACTTTGGGGGTCTCCAACCTACAAGCTATTCCTAAAACTTGGGGTTCATCAGATCTCACTAGGCCACAAGTTTGGGGTCTCTAGATTCCACGTTGACATTCCCAAACATGAGATATGACTAAGTAATAAGGTTTATTCCAGAAATTACATAGGAAAACTGGTCTCATTACTATAGACATTTTTATTTAATCATTTTTCTGTCACTAAAATTATACCAACTATGTTATTTTCTGTAAATGTAATTAAAAATAACATACCAGTTGTTTTAGCCACAAGGAATGTCCACTTTGCAGCACACTCTAAATCCTAAAGTGGATATACTGGATATAACATTTATTTAAACACTTTAGGGTGTGGAACTTATATTTTCCTAGGAAAATATAAATATGGAAAAGAAATGGAAAGAAAGGACTGGTAAGTAGAAGGTTTAGATTTGTAATCTAACAGATAATACATAAAAAAGTATACAATCAATTCCTCCCCGAGGTGGGTGTTGACCAACATTTATTTAATTATTTTAACTTTTCTCTATAGTCCTATAAAAGTATAATAATAATAACCATTTCTAAACAGAATATATGCCAGTACACATATTTAAAACAAAATACAAATTCTATAATATAAATTATACTTATTCATAGGCTAATGGATGTCTAAACTCATTCTATTGCAAAATCAAAAAATTATTAATACTGGTATCATGCGCTTCAAATACAAGGAAAAATCAAATATCTCATTTAAAAAATAAAAATTCCAGACTTCAATGTCAGTGAAAATAGCATCCAGTTGTCTCTGTAATTTTGTCTTCAATGTATGTGACAGGATACAGTCAATCAGTTTCAATGGGAGGTACTCGTTTTATGTGGGAACAGTACTTAAAATAGACCTTTCTCAGGCCAGCTGAGTTGTCCCTGTGAGCTGGAAGTTTTTTATATATACTTTGTCTCCTGGGCTAAGATCATGAAGGGAAAAGTCTATAGGTTGTGCTTGTACTATAGCTCTGGATTCTTGAAGTTCTCTTAATTTTATTTGTAAATCCCATATATAGGAAGCAAAATAGAAATATCTCCCCATAGCAATGATGTGTATGCAGGGGGAAAAGGCTTAAAATGTTAAAATTAATTCAGGCCCTTCTAAAGCAGTAAGTTTTGCGGCAGTATCTGGAAGCTCCAGTGCCTAAGAGGCAATCATAATAAGTGCCCCCAATTTTCAAGTTACATGAGGTTCATTACTATGTAGGGGAGAATGGACTGGGATAACTGGTGTTAAGATATCAGTGTCTGGGAAATGAAAGGTTTCATTCTCTGATTCCATAGTCCTTTCTCCCCTCTCTGACTTTCATAAAGGTCCTTGGCCATTTCTCTGAGGTTCCTCTCATTGAGGAGGATTTCCACTATGAGTATAGTGTGGACAAGCCCCATTTTGGATATACTGTTGTAAATTACCATTTGCCTCATTTGGATTAGTATTTCTAAATATGTTTCTATTGTTATTATTTCTAAAGTTGTTATTCCTAGAGTTCTCATTATTTCTAAAATATATGTTATTGAGAACTTGGTTCCAGTTTCTACAATTTTAACATTACATGACCCCTTTTCCCACAGAAGTAACACATTGGTGTCTGATTTGTGTATTCTTTTTTTTTTTTTTTCATTTCATTTTAAACCCTTAACTTCTGTGTATTGGCTCCTAGGTGGAAGGGTGGTAAGGGTGGGCAATGTGGGTCAAGTGACTTGCCCAGGGTCACACAGCTGGGAAGTGTCTAAGGCTGGATTTGAACCTAGGACCTCCCATCTCTAGGCCTGACTCTCAATCCACTGAGCTACCCTTGTGTATTCTTGCAAAGAGGCTATGGCCACTGCTTGATTTGCTTTTTCTCTTTCAATTTCCTCCTTTAAACTTTTAATTTCGCTCCTTAATGTCTCTATTACGTCACTGTTCTCCTCATTTTTCTTTTCATGGTTGTTAAATACAAAAACTGCTACTCTCCTCAATTCTTCAAGGTCCATGCTAGCCCAATTTGAACAATTGGTCTTAAAATAATTTTTTACCACTTTACAATAGTTTTTCACAAACTGTCTCCTTATTTGTCTGGCATCCCTTTCTCTGGCAAGATCCAAGTCTATATATCTACCTCCCAGCTCAATAAATCTATCCATAAATTGGGATGGATTTTTTTTTAACCCTTAACTTCTGTGTATTGACTCCTTGGTGGAAGAGTGGTAAGGGTGGGCAATGGGGGTCAAGTGACTTGCCCAGGGTCACAAAGCTGGGAAGTGTCTGAGGCCGGATTTGAACCTAGGACCTCCTATCTCTAGGCCTGGCTCTCAATCCACTAAGCTACCCAGCTGCCCCCGGGATGGATTTTCATCAGGTTTTTGTTTTAAGATTTTCAAATTTTGTCAATGTACCCAGGCCTCTCAGAGCAAGCTCCCATTGCTCCCAATGCCTCTCTAGCCTGGCACAGTCTTGTGTAATCTTGTTCATTGATGGGGTTCCACTTTTGGTCATGCGGAGGCCAATGAACTGCTCTCCTTCCCCGAGTCTGACTGACAAGAGAGACGATTTTATTTTTCTCTCTTTCTGTCAAAAAAGGTCAAAGCAAATTTTCAATATCAATAAATCCGGGAACATGTGTGTGAAAACTGCTCTCTAGCTTTTTAATAATCACAACTAGATCAATCCTTCAAAAGAAGGAATATTTTGCTTGAATCTCTCAATATCTTGGGTGGGGAGAAGGGTGTGAATTGGTGTATGATGCCTTGGCAAAACTACATCTCTGCTCTTATTAAAGGTGGGTACTTCTTTTAAGGGGAATAGGCCTGCAACTGAATTATTTTTTATTTCTGCCTCTTGGCTTTGTGTTTGAGTTGCCCTAGAGCAGGTAATGGGTAAAGGCAGGGAAATAGGTCAAGTGGGAAGAGTTTGGGTAGATTTTAAGAGATAGATAGAACACGACAAGGAGTTGAGGTGGTTTGAGTATGAGTGAAATACATGGAGCAGGAGTCAGCTCTAATGATGAGGGAGTATTGGGATATAAATCTTTCTTCTTACTCTGGGGATTTTTCAAGCTTTTCTCAATGCTTTTTATATAAGCCTTGAATTCTCCTCAAGACCCCAGACTCTCCTCCAGCTTCTTTTCAAGGTCACTCAAGTTATTTTCTAATTTTTCTTCAAGGTGAGCTTTTAATTCAGCTTTGAGGTCAAACAAACTATTATTCTGTTTCTTCCTCAGGAGGAATAGGCAAAATGCAAGGCCTCCTATCAGTATAAGTACAGATAGGAATAGTGCTATATAGAGCTACTGCATAATATTCTGTTGGACAATGAGTCATTTTAGATAGACAAGAAACAGCATCACTATTTGAACTAGACTGGCTTAGAATCATAGTTAATCTAATCATTAATTCTGTGTGTAGTTCTACTTTCTGTCAGTAGATGGGGCTGTTTAACATAAAGGATTAACAGCTGTAACAGAATTAACTGCTAGGAACTTGACTTAGGGATAGTTTCAGTAAAAAGTAAGGAAAATGATAAGGTTATGGGTTTGAGTCCCTACGTGGTTGCCAATTAAATGTAAAGGTTAAAATAAGGATTTTGACAAAATAAGAGAGCACCCTTTAATAATTTAAGTTTTAATGAGAATATAGTAGATTTATAAATTAATATTATCCCTTTAAGCCAGAGAAAATAAAACTTCTAGCAGCTTTTAACAATTAACAATTTAGTATACTACTTTAAAATGACTGGATCTACCTATAACTGTCGTTAGAGCAAGTTCAGCTGATTACCCTTCAGCTCAGCTCACAAGGGAGAATCAATAAACAAATAAATAAATATGTTTATATTTATGTGTGTATATACATATATACATGCACATGTATATATGTCAATGTGTATATATGTGCACATGTGTGAATATTTATTTGTTTAAGCAAAAGAAGATGGTGAAGCTAAAGGTCACCATACATGGGAACCTTAAATGTCATAGTTTGAATATTCACATTGAATATTTAGTCTAACTTTATGTCTATATTTAAAGATTAACAAATGGCTAATTCATTTATCTTACAGTTCCAATGTTAGTATGCCTCTTAAGAGAATTTCTGCATTTGGCAGATAATGATTTTTTATTTTTTGTTTAAAGTTCAATGGGTTTTTTAAAATTATTACATATATTAGTTTCTAATTTGAACAGCACTTCAGACTAAAGAATTTGAAAAATGTAGACGAATTCCTATTTGTAAAACTTCAACTGATGTCACAAATGGAAATGGTATAATATTAATTCTGTACAGTATCTTCTGGCTACTGTGTATAGAAAAACTACATTAAAATTTATGGAAGAACTGATGAAATTCTAAGTTAATAGAAGAGCTTCCATACTATGAGACATATTCTATCTAATGTTGCAGTCACACAAAACATCCTTTTCTGTCTGATTTAATTAATATTTATGTGCAGTCTTTCTACCACAAATCCAGACTGTAATCCCTTCAAGTCTTAATATTGTTCTGTATGATTCTTGCTTATATCTTTCTATGACTCTCCCAATGAGATTCAAGTCATTCCATTAGAGGGTTTTTAAATTCTAATCAGGTGAATCTAAATTATATGAGTCTCCATTCTGTACCTGGTAAGCATAAGACTGTGGGTAAAAGTCACTTCAATAGTCTGAGACTTTTCCTTCTTCTATAATAGGGAAATAACCTTATCTGTGTTACTTATGTCAGAGAGTTGGGATGAAGAGCAAAAGACAGTGTGGGTAAGATGCTTTTACAAATCTGTTGCTGTTGATCCCTTAAAAGATCTTAAGAATAATCTGCCTTTCATTTGTGATATATGACTGGTTCACTTTATTCGCCAATGGTATATATCACCAATAGTGTCTATTTTTGTTTTTAATCTTCATATTTATGCCCATAAAGCTTCTTTCCATTTTTCTCTTGGTTCTGTTTAACTTTAATTATGCTTCATTGATGAAGTTCCATGATTTACAGTTTATAAAGCATCATGAAGAAAAAAGTATTATTTAAGAGATAGGAGTAGAGTTTAAAATCAAGAAAAGTACTGTAATTTCCCAAGTGGGATCTAGTCTGATCTTCTACTGCTTAATACTGGACCCAATTCATTATCTACCTGCATTACTTTTTCAAGGTATACATACCAATGTACTAATTCAATAAGCAGCTTGTCATAGGATTTTTTCATCTACTTTGCTTTTTAGAACAGATACAATCATTCTCTTTCATACTACCGTGTGTTTTACTAAGAAACCTTTGCAGGATTCTGAGAATTAATATAATTCTTAATAATAATTGAGTGAGAATTTTTTCTATTTAGGCTTTACATGAAAAATAATTTAAAAAGAAAAACAGTTGGCACAAATCTTGTTTAACTTTTGTTAGACTAAATATGAAACTTCAATTTTATACTAAAATAACCAGTCTAGATCAAGTCACAAAATACAAAAAGATAAATCTCACCAGAACTTTTTCTAAATGTTAGAAGTGATTCATAATTATCTAAACACATGGAGAAAATGTAACTTTAAAAAATAGTTTAGGGTATTTTATAGTAAATACTTTTTCAAACCTGATTAATGATAACCTAGCATATATAAAATGTTGAAAAACAAACTTTAATATCATGAAATATGAGCATTAGAATGGCTTCTATTTAATACTCAATCAGTTAATCAGTCACCAAGCATTTGTTAAATGCTCACTTTGTGGTAGACATTGTGCTAAGCACTATTAAAAAAAAAAAAAAAAAGGTAAAAACAGCCCTTGCCCTAAGAAGCACACATTATATCAGGAGACTGTACATGATTCTTGAAGCAATCCCTAGAATTTAAGGAGCAGGGGAGTGATATCAACAGGTTCTTTAGGGAAAACCACTTTCGAAGGCAGCTAGGTATCTCACTAGATAGAGTGCTGGGCCTGGAGTTGCAAGGCTTTGAGTTTGAATTTGACTTCAAATACTTCCTCACTGTGTGACTCTGGGCAAATCATTTAACCCTAAGTGCCTACCCTTAACACATTTCTGCCTTAGAACTAATACTTAGTATTGTTTCTAAGACAGAAAGAAGTCTTTTTAAAAAAAAAAAAAAGAAAAAAATTACTTGGGTAGCGGAGTAGAAAATTGACTGGAATCAAGCCAGTAAACAAGCTTTCTTATTACAAACATTTATATAAGCAATTGCCACTTGCTGGATTTTGTGCTAAAGGCTGAGAATACAAAGATAGGCTTTTTGTCCTCTCAAGAAATTCACATTCTAAAGAGGGAGACAATCTACAAATAAGTATTTACATCCAAGAAAAATATGGTGCAAATGGATAGTAATTTCAGAAAGAAGGTACCAGCAGGTCAGTGAAACATGAGAAAATTCTCTTACAGAAAGAAGAATTTATATTGAATCTTTAAGAAGGCTAGGGAAATGAGAAGATAGAGGTAAGATGGAATCAGGAGATGGAAGGCCATCTGATTGAGGAACAAAAACAAAGCTCTTGCAATATACAGGTGATAAAAGTTTGACTTAGGGAACAGATACTAAAGATATGGAGGCAGAATCCACAAAAACAGGAAGATGACTGGATATGTGGAGTGAGGAGGAGCCAAGAAGTTAAAAAGATTCTGAGGATGCAAACCTGCATAGCATACAAACACAATATAACACTGCATTACAAGAATAACAATTAAGATGAATTCAGATAAGCAAAGAAAGATTGACATAAACTGGTCACTATCTCCTCCTTCACCCGTGTGTCACAAAAATAACTTCTAACCAATGTTAATCCTTCCTCTGCCAGTACAAGTGATCTCATTTCATCTGAACCTCCCAAAAAAGATGTTTCCCTCTTATTATTTTCAATATCTTCTTGTCAATTACCTGCTTGCTCCTCTACTACCTCAAACACGCACATTTCCTTCATCTTCTAAAAAATTGGATCCTACCATCTGTGTAAATGGAATTAGCACTAGCCCATTCATAGTTAAAACCCTAGGCATCTAGATTATGTCATCCCCACCTCCCTTAGTGGGGAGGGGAGATGTTACCCACACATGACAATAAGTAACAAATCAAGAACAAAAGACTGCCCTTTGGGCAGTCCAAATCAGTGTAGAGGCTGCCATTTTTCCACTTAAATTAGAGATGGACCCACAGGAAGTGACCAGAGACACTATCTCTTCAAGTTATGTTGCTTACGTCCTGTTGGGGCAGTTCCCGCTTTGAACTTGGTGCTGAAGGTTCTCAGCTGAGACCTCAGGCTGCTTCCACTCTGAATTGTCACATGGGTAAGTTAAGCTGACTTCCTTGGCCTACCTTGGCGTTTTCCAGACTCTACCTTAAGTAGGCTTCTAGCCTCTCTGATTGCTAAGGCCTTCTGGTGTGTATTTAGTTTAATTAGCCTTTTAACCTTTTCTTTCCTTCCAGGGCTCTGCAGGCCTGGACTAGCCTCTCCCTCTTTTTTTTTTTTGGAAAGTTTATTAATATTCATTTTTAACATGGTTACATGATTCATGCTCCTACTTTCCCCTTCATCCCCCTCTCTCCCCCCACCCATGGCAGACATACATTTCCACTGGTTTTAACATGTGTCATTGATCAAGACCTATTTCCAAATTTGTTGATAGTTGGATTGGGGTGGTAGTTTAGAGTCTACATACCCAATCATGTCCACCTCAACCCATGCGTTCAAGCAGTTGTTTTTCTTATATGTTTCCTCTCCTGCAGTCCTTCCTCTGAATGTGGGTAGCGTTCTTTACCATAAATCCCTCAGAGCTGTCCTGTGTCATTGCATTGCTGCTGGTACAGAAGTCCATTACATTTGATTTTACCACAGTATATCAGTCTCTGTGTACAATGTTCTTCTGGCTCTGCTCCTTTCACTCTGCATCAGTTCATGGAGGTCTTTCCAGTTCACCTGGAACTCCTCTAGTTTATTATTCCTTTTAGCACAATAGTATTCCATCACCAGCATATACCACAGTTTGTCCAGACATTCCCCAATTGAAGGACATACCCTCCTTCCTTTTCCAGTTCTTTGCCACCACAAAAAGCACAGCTATAAATATTTTCCTACAAGTCTGTTTGTTTATGATGTCTTTCGGGTACAAATCCAGCAATGGTATGGCTGGATCAAAGGGCAGGCATTCTTTTATAGCCCTTTTAGCATAGTTCCTAATTGCCAGCCAGAATGGTTGGATCAGTTCACAACTCCACCAGCAATGCATCAATGTCCCAATTTTGCCACATCCCCTCCAGCATTCATTACTCTCCCCTTCTTTCATTTTAGCCAATCTGCTAGGTGTGAGGTAATACCTCAGAGTTGTTTTGATTCGCATTTCTCTAATTATTAGAGATGTAGAACACTTTCTCATGTGCTTATTGATACTTTTAATTTATTTACCTGAAAATTGCCTATTCATGTCCCTTGCCCATTTATCAATTGGGGAATGGCTTGATTTTTTATACAATTGATTTAACTCCTTGTATATTTGAGTAATTAGACCCCGTCAGAGTTTTTTGTTATAAAGATTTTTTCCCAATTTGTTGTTTCCCTTCTGATTTTGACTACATTGTTTTTGTGTGTACAAAAGCTTTTTAGCTTGATATAATCAAAACCATTTAATTTACATTTTGTAATTTTCTCTAGCTCTTGTTTGGTTTTAAAATTTTTCCTTTCCCAGAGATCTGACAGGTATACTATTTTGTGTTCACTTAACTTATTTATAGTTTCCCTCTTTATATTCAAGTCATTCACCCATTCTGAATTTATCTTGGTGTAGGGTGTGAGATGTTGATCTAGACCTAATCTCTCCCATATTGTTTTCCAAATTTCCCAGCAGTTTTTGTCAAATAGTGGATTCATGTCCCAAAAGTTGGGCTCTTTGGGCTTATCATACACTGTCTCGCTGATGTAATTTACCACAAGTCTATTCCACTGATCCTCCCTTCTGTCTCTTAGCCAGTACCATATTGTTTTGATGACTGCTGCTTTATAGTAGAGTTTAATATCTGGTACTAATAGGCCCCCTTCCTTCGCATTTTTCTTCATTATTTCCCTTGATATTCTTGATCTTTTGTTATTCCAAATGAAATTTGTTATAGTTTTTCCTAATTCAGTAAAGAAGTTTTTTGGTAATTTGATAGGTATGGCTCTAAAAAGGTAAATTAATTTGGGTAGAATGGTCATTTTTATTATGTTAGCTCATCCTACCCATGAACAATCAATGGCTTTCCAATAGTTTAGATTCAGTTTTATTTCTTTGGAAAGAGTTTTGTAGTTGTTTTCGTATAATTGCTGTTGTCAACATGGAATCTAGAGTTCCCAAACTTGTAGCTTAGTGAGGTATGATTAACCCCAAGTTTAGAAATAGTTTGTAGGTTGAAGACCCCCAAAGCTTGTGCTTGTTCCCTGTTCCCCAGAGAATCCACCCTGAAGGGAATATCTCAGGCTAGCAGTTGCAGACTGAATAATGGACCCCAGGGTAAATGCTAAATACCCTTTTGTCCTAGGTAGTCTTTCCCATTGTATCAAAGACCCTTCCCAGGAAGACTACCAGGGCAGGGACCATTCTTTAGTATCCATTGTGTAAGCAGCCCCTTCCCCTACACCCTAGCCTCTAGCTATGATCCCTTTCTCTAGCTAGATTGTATCCTGTCAGTATAATGTCAATCATCTCTCCCAGCCCCTGGATCTTCCCAAATGGTATATAAGTTCCCCAATTTCCTTTGTTTCTGGGAGTCTTCATCTAGCTCGGTGGCACTAGGGGGATCAGGGAGCAGAGCGAAGCAGTGTTCCTTTAGACTCTGCACAAGGCGCAGCTCTGCATAAGAGGCCAAGTAGCCCTCATCCCCCTTTCCCTTGATTAAAGAGTGGTTTTATGACTATTTAATAGTTCTGCGTTTTTTCTAAGTTAACACTGTGTTTGTTTTGGTAGATAGATTCCCAAGTATTTTATATTGTCTAGGGTGATTTTAAATGGTGTTTCTCTTTCTACCTCTTGCTGCTCTAATGTGTTGGAAATATATAGAAATGCTGATGATTTATGTGCATTTATTTTGTATCCTGCAACTTTGCTAAAGTTGTTGACTATTTCTACAAGCTTCTTAGTTGATTCTCTAGGATTTTTTAAGTAGACCATCATATCATCTGCAAAGAGTGATAGCTTAGTCTCCTCATTGCCTATTTTGATACCCTCAATTTCTTTTTCTTCGCTAATTGCTACTGCTAGTGTTTCTAGTACAATGTTAAATAGTAGAGGAGATAATGGACATCCTTGTTTCACACCTGATCTTATTGGGAAGGCTTCTAATTTATTCCCATTGCATATGATGCTTGTTGATGGTTTTAGGTATATACTGTTTATTATTTTTAGGAAAGGTCCTTCTATTCCTATACTTTTCAGTGTTTTCAATAGGAATGGATGCTGTATTTTGTCAAAGGCTTTTTCAGCATCTATTGAGATAATCATGTGATTTTTGTTTGTTAGACTGCTGATATGGTCAATTATGTGGATGGTTTTCCTAATGTTGAACCATCCTTGCATTCCTGGTATAAATCCCACCTGATCATGGTGGATGATCTTCTTAATTACTTGCTGGAGTCTCTTTGCTAGTATTCTATTTATCCCTTCTGACTTTCTCAGTAGGGTTAGATAGAGTTTTTTATCCCAATGGATAATGTTGCTACTCTTCCCTCTCCAGGTTGATTACACTGAGAGTAAGGTTTAAATATTACCTCTTAATGCTCTCTTCCTCTCCTTCTTATAATAGTATTTGTCCCCTCCTCTTCCCATGCCCTCTTTGTGTGTAAGAGAATATCCTATTTTTCTTATGCACTCAAGTTTTTCTTGGTGTCCCCTACTATTCACTCCCCTTTTTCCCACCCACCCCCATGTCATCTTAGACCATTTAGTATTCCACCCTCTCCCTATGAACTATTCTTCTGATTGCTATAATAGTGAATACTATAATAGTGAAGAGTTCACTACAGAGAATTATACATAGCATTTCTCCACATAGGAAAACAAATAATTAGATCTTATTGAAGTCCTTAAAGAGTCAAATTTAAAAAATTATGAGTTTTCTTTCTTTCCCCTCTGTTTCTTATTTACCTTTTCATGTTTCTCTTGATTTTTGTGGTTGGATATCAAACTTTCCATTTAGTCCTGGTCTCTTCTGTGCAAATACTTGGAAATCTTCAATTTTGTTGGATGCCCATACTTTCCCCTGGAAGTATATAGTCAGTTTTGATCTGTGGTTGAAGGCCCAGCTCTCTTGCCTTTCTGAATATCATATTCCAAGCCTTGCGGTCTTTTAGCGTAGAGGCTGCCAGATCCTGTGTGATCCTGATTGGTGCTCCTTGATATTTGAATTGTCTCTTTCTGGTTTCTTGTAAGATTTTTTCTTTTACTTGGAAGCTCTTGAATTTGCCTATTATATACCCGGGTGTTGTCCTTTCTGGGTCTAGTGTAGAGGGTGATCTATGGATCCTTTCAATGTCTATATTGCCCTTTTGTAGAACTTCAGGGAAATTTTGCTGAATAATTTCTTTTAGTATGGAGTCCAAGTTTCTATTAATTTCTGCTTTTCCTGGAAGACCAATGATTCTCAAATTGTCTCTTCTAGACCAGTTTTCTTGGTCTGTCACTTTCTCATTGAGCTATTTCATGTTTCCTTCTATTTTATCTGTCTTTTGACTTTGTTTTATTTGTTCTTGATGACTTGAGAGGTCATTGGCTTCTAACTGCTCAATTCTAGCCTTTAGGGACTGGTTTTTGGCTATAATCTTTTGGTTTTCCTTTTCAATTTGGTCATTTCTGGTGTTCAATTTGCTTATCAGTTCATTTGATTTCTCAGCCTCACTTTCCAATTTTCCAGCCTTTTAAACTGTTATTTTCTTACCAGATCTCTTCCATCTTTCTCATCATCTCAGATTTGAACTCTTCAGTAGCTTGTGACCAGTTTTCATTGTTTTGGGAAGGTTTGGATATGATTTCTTGTTTGTTCTCCTCTGTTGTCTGGATTTTCTCTGTGTAAAAGTTGTCGAGTATTACAGTTCTTGATAATCTTTCTCTTCTGGGGTTCTCGATTTTGGCTTGCCATTGTTGTTAGCACGTCTTCTCAGCTTTGTCTTCACACTCAGGGTCTGTCTGCGCTTTCTAGGCTTCTCAGGTCTCAGGTCTCATTGTTCTTGGGGTCAAGCCTCCTGGTCATCTTTGGTCTGCCCCTCTGCCCAAGGCTCTTTCAGCAGTCTCAGGGGCTGCTTCCATAGCCGAGCTCCTGTCTCGAGGTCCGAGCCTGTGCTGGAGATCCTTGTCCACACCTGGGGCAATGCCTTCACTGGTGCAGGCGCTCAGGAAAGTCCATGCTCATTCTTTAGCCTCTTGGGGTCCTAAGTCTTGCTGCTCTTCGGAATAAGCCGTGGAGCTGCCAGTGACTTAATGGGTGCCTCAAATCTGCTTTAACTCTTGTGGGCTGGCCTTGGCACTGTGCGTGGTGTGGGGGGTGCGGGAGGGGCTTCTTCCTCCCACGTTTTAGTGAGAGCTTTTTCACCCCTTTATAGTGTGGAAATGCCCCGATTCCGCGTACCTTCAATGCCGCGCCCTGTTGTGGGGTCCCTTCATTCATCTGGATTTGTTTTTATGTCCCCTTGAGGATTCCTGTATGCTTCGGTTAGGAGAGATCGAGCAGCTGCTCCTTACTCTGCTGCCATCTTAACCAGAAGTCCTCTCCCTCTTTTTTATTTCCCTACCTTCTACCTTCCTAATTGTAAATAAACTACCTTAAACCCAGGGTCTATTTTAATTATGGGATCAATCTGAATTATTGATTCCTGGCGGCTACACCTTAAAGGTATATCTATAAATACCAAAATTCTCCCTCTTACACATCCTTAGCCTATCTTTCTTCTGCCCTTTCTGGCTACACTCCTTGAAAACTGTAAGATTCAGAAATGAGTAGCCATGTTTCTGGGGGTGCAAGTTGGCAGTTGCCACTTTGGAACACAGAACCTGGCAGAGCACCCAGGCTGTATGCCAGGGTGTCAGTTAAGGACAGGGTATAAAAGGGGGTCCTCAAACCCCTGGGAACTTCACTTCTCTGACTTACCTAGAGGGTTAGGGAGGAAAGGAGGGTTTGGGGCCCCAGGGTGGTTTGGGAAAGAGTTTCTTTTAGGCAGATAGGGACTAATTCCACTGACAGCCAATTCAATACTTCCTTGGCATTGGCATAGACAACATCTTTACATATCAGCTAGTGAGAAACAACTACAACCAAGAACAGCAGCAACTGACCCAGGGGCTTACCAGTCCCTGGGCTCAGCAACAAGCAAGAATTGGGATTTGCCTTCAAGGCTTTCTCATACTCTGTACCTTCAACTAATGCTTCAAGATTAATTAACATCAGCAATTAGGCAAGATCTTAGGGTTTCCTTTACCCACCTACCTACCCTACCCTTACCTTGCCTGTGTTTAATTACAAATAAACCCTGGTTAACCTTAAGCCTAAACATTCTGGGAGCCTTGCTTACCCTACCATTAACCATCTAATTAATAGCAGTCAGATCGCATTTCAAGTTTAGTTGAGCAAGCCTTTCCAAGCCAGTTTATCCATCTTCAATTTGAGTTTTCAGGAAGTTTCGATCTGCTTCCTGGAAACAATTCTAACTGTCTTGGCTGGATTGGTTCCAAGCCCTGGGCTGGTGGCAGAGAATCTTGGGCTTAAAGGTGACCTGACCCTGCTGCTGTGGGAGGTTAACTAACTCACATGGTTTGGGACTCCTTCCCTTTCATATTCCATCATCAACATATGCCTAGGCCCCTTGGCTGCTCCTAATAGTATCCATATTACAAAACTCTCTACAATAGGTATCTCCACTTTCTCTCTTCTCAACATCATTTTAATCCCTTACAATCTAGCCTCCAACCTCATCAATCAAACCTGTTCTCTCCCTCCAAAGCTACAAATGATCTCTTAATTGACAGATCCAATTGCCTTTTAACCTCTCTTGGCAGTCTCTGAAACTACTAATCACCCCCTTCTTGACAATCTCCTCTCTCTAGGTTTTTGGAACATCACTCTTTCTGTTTTCCTCCAGTCATAATACTTCTTTTAGTCTCTTCTGGAGCATATTCCAGATCATTTTCTCTAGCAGTAGGTGTCCCTCAGAGTTTTGTTCCCGGGCCCCCTTTTCTTCTTCCCCATACTACTTCAATTGGTGATTTCATTAGTTCTCTTGGATCTAATTATTATCTCTTTGCTAATGATTCTCAGATCTTCTTATATGGCCCTAATCTCTGCTCCAATCTTGCATCTCCAACTGCCTATTAGACATCACAAACTTGATGTTCAAAAAAACGTTTTAAACTCAACATGTCCCAAACAAAACTCATGATCTTTCCCACAAAGTTTTTCTACCCTTCCTAATTTGCCCATTACTGTAGAGGGCAAAACCATCCTCCTAACTCCCTGGGCTCATGACATAAGAATCATCTTAGATTCCTCACTATTTCCTCCCTTCCCCTAAAATCCAATCTGTTGCCAAATTCTGTCAATTTCACCTTGCAACATTTATGTACTATCTAATATCTATTATGCCTCTTTCCTCTGACATCGCCATCATCACTCAGAGTAGGCCCTCATCATCTCATGACTGGACTACTGCAGTAAACTGTCGATGAGTCAGACTGTGTGAAGTCTCTTCCCCACTCTTCCATTTAGCCACCAAAGTAATGGTCCTAAAGTGCAGGTCTGATCATATCACTGCCCCCTGACCTTAGTCAAAGAACTCTATACAAATACAAAATACTCTGTTTGGCATCCAAAGCCCTTTATAACCTACTTGCCTCCTATTTTTTCCATTCTTTTTACACTTTATTCCCCAACACATATTCTTTGACACACCAACACTGATCTCCTGGCTGTTCTACAAACAAAATACTCCATTCCCTTGTATCTGTACATTCTCTCTGGCTGTCCCTCATGCCTAGAACATATTCCCTCTCTGCTCTACTGACCTCCCTGCTCCCTTTAAGACCCAACTAAAATGCCACCTTCTATAGGAAATCTTCCTCAATTCATTTTAATTACAGTGCTTTTCTTCTGGTAATTATTTCCTCTTTATCCTATATATAGCTTGCTTTGTATATATATGTGTATTGTAATAGGAAAATTTATAAGTTAAGATTTAGACATTTAGGGTAAGATAACAGCCAGACTTAACCAGGCAAGGCTGGAGGGTTCCAACCATGAAATGGTGAGAAAGGAGTTTTTTTCTGGAGTGACTTTGTTGTAGCTGAGGCAGTTAGAGGCTGGTTTATCTATCTGTCCCAGTGAAGAGCCCAGGAAAAGTGGATTTGTCTTCCAGAAGAAACATCTACCCATGGAAATTTAGGTTGAACAAGACCAGACTTGGGTGGTGGACATACTAGGCTAGTTCAGCTCCCTATCTTTACCTTCTGTGGATTAACTGCTGAGGATGCTGGAAAGCTGTGAACATTGGTGAAGCTAAAGCGAACCCAGCTGTGAGACCATCATATCCCCTACTAACCTCCAAAAGCTGGGCCTGATTGTCTGTGTTGTTAGTTTAGTGTAGATTTTGACCCATTTCCAGTCCCTGAAGTCTGTCCATAGTTAGTCTACTGTAGTGTGACCTTTTCCCCATTTCTCCAACCCTAAACCTCTTAATAAACTTTTATTTTACTTCCTATTGTCTTCCTCAAACCCCAATAAGGACCCATAGAGAGCTAGCATCCAATCCTTGTGTTTTCCCCAGCTGGTTGATGACCAGTGAACTGTCAACTGTCATCTTGCCAATTAGAGTGGTTTTACCTAAGACCCACATCCCTTGTGAGAGGTCCCGTTATTCTGTGAAATCCTGTCACATGGGGTGTGTGAGTGTGTCCTGGTTGTGTGTCATCTGTATTACCCTATTTAGACAGTTACATATTTCGTGTGTTTTGGATGTTGTTCCTCCCCCCCCCCCCCCCAATTGTAAGTTCCTTGAGGGCAGACTGTCTTTTGCCTCTTTTTTTTTTGTAAAGAAAAATAGTTTTATCTGAAACTTTTTTGATTAATTAATTTGGAATATTTCCCCATGGTTCCATGAGTCAGGTTCTTTCCCTCCCCTCCTCCCATAGCCAACGAGCAATTCCATTGGGTTTTACATGTGTCATTGATCAAGACCTATTTCCAGAATATAAAGGAAAAATAAAAGAAGTGCCTACCTTCTTAACAGGGCTTACATTCTAGTAGGAGGAATGTCTATGTAACTAGATACCAGGACAACTAAGGAGGAGGAGAGCATCGACAAGCAAGAGGACCAAAAATGTTTCTTACTGGACATGATACATTCTTTTGCCTCTTTTTGATGTAACATTATAGGACCATAGTAAATGTTTACAGATTGATTTAATCTAGATTTTCTGTACAGTAATAATTCTTTGAGTCTTTTAAAATTATAAAACAACTGCATGATAATACATGTATAACCTGGACTGAACTGCTTGCCAGCTCCAGGAGTAGGGAGAGATAAGAAGGAATCATATAACTTTGGAAGCACAATTGGTAAAAAAATTACATTTACATTAAAAATTATAAAACAATCCAGAGTATTAAGAGTCAGAAATCTTGGATTCTAATCCCAAGTTCTTCCATTCACTATTCCTTTACATTATAGGCAAGTCAGAGGTCTAAAAATTCTGAGTTAAAAAAAGGATTTTTACTAGTCATCTGTTCCAAGCTCTAGGACTTTCTTCTAATCCTCCTATATCTAAGAAAATGCCCTGGAAAAAGGTTTTAAATTTGGATAGGGTTTACTCAGTTTTAAGTGGAAAGAAGCTATAACTGTTTCACATATTCTAAAAGATGTTATCTTATAAAAGCTACATCTTCAATTATAATAAAGATAAGGAATGAATGATTACCAAAGGAAAAAAGGCTAGACAAAAGTGATTAGTGCTCAATTTGATAAAAAATTTAGTGATTAAATTTATGCTTTTGTGTTGAAAAAAATACATATTAAATAAATGTGAGGTAATCAATCGTTTAAAACACTCACCATTTGTATGGGTTTTTTGTGTAGATCTCGCTCGGTTACCAATTTCTCTTGGTCAGTAACATAGAGGCCCTTCTGTGCTAAGGCCTGGATCACAGCATCATGGCCCAAAAGTGGTTTTGCAGCATCACTCTTGAGAATAAGACTCCCAGCACGACAATACAGTTCTGCTGATAGTAGCAAATTCACAACAGGGGGCTTGATGTGCTCCTGATCATATTGATCTGTGTAAAAGGGCTCTCGAAGTTCCTCTGGCACATTTTCTAAAGAGAACAAAGAACTTTCCTTAATGGATTTTAATTAAACAAATACACAATTGTATGCTTAGTGGCGCTACTGATTACAAGTTATAAAGAACCTGTGAAACCTGTGAAGAGTCACCACTAAGAGACTTGTAAGAGTTTCTGCCATTAAGCTCTGAAGTCACCTCCCACAAAGAATCATGCTGGATCTTTTCTTCAGCCTCTGTCATCCCTGACTACATCCTAACTTGGGCCAGGGTTCAGCAAAGCAGTAGAAACTTTCTCAGGCCAGTTGAAGAAGTTAAGAGTCTGCCTCTAAGTGTATAAAATTCACCCTATTATATTATCACATACTAGATCACATAACAATGTTATATATACAGCATTCACATAATAGAATTTCACTATCAAAGGAAGCCTCAAACTATGAATTTTGACAGAATCAGGAATGAAAGATATACAGAACACCATTTAAAATATTATAATAATAAAATAATATGGTTTTGTGAAACTATGAAGCAAAAAACTATAAAGCAAATTCATTAAGTTCAATTAAATTCAATAAGACAATAAGTATCTATTATGTTCAGGCAGGTAGGTGTCACAGTACACAAATCACTGGACTCAGAAGTCAGGAAGACCTGAGTTCAAATTCAGACTCTGAATCTTACTGTGTGACCCTGGGCAAGTCACCTAACCCTATTTGTTTCCGTATCTGTAAAATGAACTGAAGTAGCAAACCACTCTAGTGTCTTTGCCAAGAAAACCCCAAAAGGGACCACAAAGGGTCAGCCACGACTGAAAACACCTAAACAATAACAAAACCAGACTATTATGTCAACAGAACTATGAGAAGTGTTGGGGAATTAGTACAAAATTTAGACAGAAAAGACACAGAAATGTCTAGAGAAAGATGGGGAAAATACAGAGAAGCATAATATAAAGTAATATATAAAAAGTGATGATCAGAGAGACAAAAAGTGCTGTGTGAGGTCTGAGGTCAATGGCACGTAGACAGGGTCAGTTTAATGGAAGATCTGTTATGTAAGTTGGACTGCAAAAGAATGGTTAGAAAGTTAATAAGAGGAAATAGGTAGGGAATGCCTAACATAAGGAACATCCTGAGGAAAACATTACAGCATAAAAACACCAGGCATTCTCAGAAGAATAAGGGTAGTAAGTTTAGCCCAAGTACAAAATATGTGGCAGGTAAGTAGTATAAAAACTAGGACAGGGGCAGCTGGGTAGCTCAGTGATTGAGAGTTGGGTCTAGAGATGGAGGTCCTAGGTTCAAATCTGGCCTCAAGACACTTCCTAACTGTGTGACCCTGGGCAAGTCACTTAACTCCCATTGCCTAGCCCTCTCTTCTGTCTTGGAATCAATACCCAGTATTGAATCTAAGATGGAAGGTAAGGGTTTAAAAAAAATTAGGCTAGGAAAGTAAAATGCTGCTGAATTTGACAGTGTTGGGAGGTGGGGACGTGATTCCCAAAACAGTTCAGACTTGACTCAGTATTAATCACAAAGAGCTGATCAAAGACTTTTGAGCAAGAGTAAAATAAGAGGTTCACTCCCACAGAAAAGTTTGGTCCACACCTTTATAAAGGATACTTTGGAGAGGGAAAAATGAAATTGGGGGATATTTGTTTAGAAGTTACTGCAATTTTCCAAGCAGATGGCAATAAAAATAGAGACAAAGTAAGAAGAGATGACAGAAATATCATAGAGCTAGAATCAATTGAACTTGTTAATGAACTGGAGAGGAAATGGAAGATGCAAAAAGAACACCAAAGTTGCAATTATGTGAATGGTAATGCTACTTGAAGAAATAATTAACTTAAAAGAAAGAGTAGTGTAGGGAGAAAGAATAAACATTACTTTTTCCACGTGCTGAATGTAAAATGACAAGTGTATCCAGTCTATAGGCAGTTGGAAATAGGAATAGTCTGGAAAGTTTAGAAAATATGTCAGGTCTCAGGAATGAAAATGTGAATCACCTGCCTAGAAGTGCACAGTTGAAGTTGTGGGAATGAATGGGGACAATAGAAATAAGAGAAAAGTGACAAATTATTATAAGGAACTGGCCAAAGAGATAGATATGTAACAGAGGAATTGGAGGAGACTGACATTAAAGAGAGACTATTAAAAAAGAACTATTTAACAGTATTGAATGATGCTGAGAGAGCAAGGCAAATGAGGACTGAGGGGAAAAAATATGGTATGAGATTTTTTCCCAATTTCTTTGTGGAAGCCATAGAGAATGCCTCACAAATTGTGGTTCAAAAATATAACAGAATATAACTAGTAAAAAACCCCATGAACATAATGAATACAGAGAAACAGAGAAAGATGTGCATTAAATGATACAAAAAGAAATAAACAGAGCCCAGGAAAACAATATACACAATGACTTGCAAAAAAAGAAAATGAATCACCACTACAAAATAAGTGAAACCAAATACTGCTAAAATAGAGAAACAAGAAGATATCTTTGCTAGTTTAGGGGGGATTTGGGAGGGTCCACAGGGTCATTAAATACATCAATTTTTTCCTCTATGTTTTGACTGGTTTTGCTGAAAGTTTTTTCTCTTCATCCTCTTGAAATTTTCTTTTATTGTAAGGGCTCTCTGACAAAGAGGAGGGGAAGGAAAGAAACAAATCTAGGTGGTATAAAAAAGATAGTAAAAATTTATCATTTAAAAAAGCAAAGAAATTTACTGGTACTAAGAATAAAAGAATGCAAATCAGAACTTTACATTTCAATTCCTACTGTGAAGATGGAATTATGTCTCCCCTATTTATTCTTTAGACTTTAGCCAGCAGGAATGTATACACCCCACCCCACTTAAGAATAAGTGGCAGTGGGGAGGTCTATGACCCATATGTGCTAGCAAGTGACAAATCAAAAACAACTGACTGCCCCCTGGGCAGTCCGAAGCACGAATAAACTTGCCATTGGTCCATGTAAAACTGGAAGGTGGACACAGGAAGTGATGCAAAGAACTATCTTTTAAATATGATGATAACTTCCTGTGAGCAGGATTTTGCCAAAGCTTTTAACTTGGCCTTGGAGGAGCTCTGGCTTGAAACCTCAGACTGCTTCCTTTTGGATTGCCACATGCATGAATGAAAGGCTGACTCCCTTTCCTTGGCTTTTCTGGAGGCACTAGCCTCCAAAGAGGGCTCTCTCATCTTGGAGGCCTCCTGGCTAGAAGCCTTGTTTAATTAACCTCTGTGTCCCCCTTTGCTGGGGCCTCTGCCTGGTTCAGACCTTCAGACCAAGCCAGAGTAATTATCTCTCTCTCTCATTTTCCTTGCTTTCACTCTTTCCTACTTATAAATAAACTACCATAAAAGTCATTCTGACTTGTCTTTCATTTGGAATTGAGTAATTAATTCCTGGCGACCCTACCCTTAAGTAATTTAGTCCAACCATAATTTTTACCCTTAACACTATCAAGTGTAATGGATGATAATGTAATGGATAATATGATGATGATGGTACAAGTGAATCACCAGGGGCCTGGGAGCCAGTAACTAAACTAGCAGGAGATTTTGGAGTTAGTCGATAACAGAGATGAGCAACCTCAGCTGAGGTGCCCAGTAAATCTCCACTGCCAGCTGCAGGATCCTTTAAGGTGTTGAGTGGGTGGCCCCTCCCTGCCGAAGTAACTGCCTTCCTATTGGGTGAGAGCAGAACCCAGCAGGACTCAACTTCCTGGTTACAATGGAGGCTTAGCTTCCACTTCACAGTAACCTCAACTTCTTAATATTCTCTCCTCTCTTTAGTCCCTTTGGCCTTGGTGATATTGAAGGAATTACAGGAACTCTCAGATTTAGGCTAAGGGATTTATTTAAACCTGAAAAGGGAAAACTAAGGTAAGAGGGTTCAAGGTCTTATAAAGCTGTTACTAGGGGCAACTGGCAAGAGTTGGCAATGGACCTAGATGGTCAGGTCAGGCTGAGGGAACCAGCCCTCAGCCAGAGATAACTTGTCACTGGCCTGATGTTATTTGATCCACCAGCTAAACAGATGAAGTTGTTGAGCTGTTCTAGGGATGTCTCTAGGCACTAGGCTACTCTAAACTAATTCCTGCCCATGTTCCACAACCCTTCAATCCCTCCCAGGGTCCCCAAGGGGAAGTCAGGGGTAGCTGGGTGTCTGGGTGAGGTCAAGGAAATCAGAATCCCAAGGTTAGGTTTGCAGGGCCTTAAATCGTCACACACCAACTGTCAGTCAGCATGTGGGTGGCACCTGCCAGGCTAAAGCAGAGTTCCATTTTGCTAACTATTGCAAATGCAAGAAATCTTGCATTACACAAGGAAATTAGCAAACATTACAAAAGATAGAAATAGTTAACACTGAAAAAGTCATGGACAATCCTAACCAAATTTAGTGCCATACTATCAAACTACTAAAAAACTTTTACTGAATTAGAAAAAATCATAACAAAGTTTATTTGGAAGAACAAAAGATCAAGACTATCAAGGCAAATAATGAAAAAATGTGAAGGATAGGGGCCTACCAGTACCAGATCTTAAATTGTACTATAAAGCAATGGTCATCAAAACAATATAGCACCAGATAGGAGATGGAAGGGAAGATCAATGGAATAGACTTGGGGTAAATGACCTAAGCAAGATAGTGTGCTATAAACCCAAAGATCCCAGGTTTTGAGACAAAAACTCACTATTTGACAAAAACTGTTAGGAAAATTAGAAAACAATCTAGGAGAGATGAGGTTTAGATCAACATTCACACCCCTATACCAAGATACAAATTCAGAATGGGTAAATGACTTAAATATAAAGAAGGAAACTATAAGTAAATTAGGTGAACACAGAATAGTGTTTTTGACAGATCTATGGGAAAGGAAAGATTTTAAGACCAAGCAAGAAAGAGAATATTACAAAATGTAAAATGAATAATTTTGATTGTATTAAATTAAAAAGGGTTTGTACAAACAAAACCAATGGAACCAAAATTAGAAGGGAAGCAACAAATTGGGGAAAAAATCTTTATAATAATAACCTCTGACATAGGTCTAATTACTCAAATTTATAAGGAGCTATATCACTTGTACAAAAAAATTAAGCCATTCCCCAATTGATAAATGGGCAAGGGACATGAATAGGCAATTTTCAAATAAAGAAATCAAAACTATCAATAAGCATATGAAAAAGTGTTCTAAATCTCTTATAATTAGAGAAATGCAAATCAAAACAACTCGGAGGTACCACCTCACACCTAGCAAATTGGCTAATATGACAGCAAAGGAAAGTAATAAATGTTGGAGGGAATGTGGCAAAATTGGGACATTAATGCATTGCTGATGGAGTTGTGAATTGATCCAACAATTCTGGATGGCAGTTTGGAGCTATGCCCAAAGGGCTTTAAAAGATTGCCTGCTCTTTGATCCAACCATACCACTGCTGGGTTTGTACCTCAAAGAGATCATAAGGAAAAATATGTTTACAAAAATATTTCACTCTTTGTGGTAGCAAAAATTTGGAAAATGAGGGGATGCTCTTTGATTAGGGAATGGCTGAATAAATTGTAGTATCTGACGGTGATGGAATACTATTGTGCTAAAATGAATAATGAACTGGAGGAATTCCATGTGAATTGGAATGACCTCCAGGAATTGATGCAGAGTGAAAGGAGCAGAACCAGGAGAACATTATACACAGAGACTGATGCACTGTGGCACAATCAAATGTAATGGACTTCTCTACTAGCAGCAATGCAATGACCCAGGACAATTCTGAGGGACTTATGAAAAAGAACGCTATCCACATCCAGAGAAAGAACTGTCGGAGCAGATATGCAGAAGAAAAACATATGATTGATCACACAGTTCAATGGGGATATGATTAGGGATGTAGATTCTAAACAATCACTCTATTGCAAATATTAATATGGAAATGGGTCTTGATCAATGATACATGTAAAACCCAATAGTAAAACTCTTGCTCCTTGGCTATGGGATGGGAGTGGAAGAAGGGGAGGGAAAGAACATGAATCATGCAACCACGGGAAAATACCCCAAATAAATAAATAAACAAACAAACAAACAAATAAATAAATAAGCTTTAATAAAGAAAAAAAGCCATGGAAAGACAGACACAAATTTATTTCAAGGAAAACTATGAATTGGTCTAACCACTGTAAAAAGTAACATGTAATTAATCCTTTTTAAAAAGAAATTGAACACAATAGTCTATTTGTGCAGTGTTTTTAATTGTGTTCATACAGTTCCTATTTGTGGCTTGGCAAGTATATTTCCAAATATTTTATCCTAGCTGCAATTATTTCAAATGGAATTTCTTTCTCTCTCCTTCTGCTTGTTAATAACATACAGAATGCTGATAGCTTATGTCAGTGATGGGCAACCTTTTGAGCTTGGTGTGTCAAAATTTGCCCCAAAATGAGCATAACTCAGGTGGTGTCACTTCGAGAAAAAAACATAATTTCACAATATTTATAGTTTAAATAACAAAAATGTATAATTGTAATATATAACTATTTAATAAACCAAAATAGGTAAATTAATATAGGTAGAATTGTCATCTGTAGTGCATAAATACACTTTAGCAAATGTTTCATCCTTGGCATGTGGCCCCATACTTCTCTGTATGAGGCCACATGAAGCTGCGTATCATGAAAATAGCTACGTGTGCCAGTGCTGACACGCGTGTCATAGGTTTGCCATCACCTGCTTATGTGGATTTATGTTATATCCTGCAACATTGTTGACAGTTAGTAGGTTGTGCTGAACAATAATAGATTAGTAGAAAGATAGTTAATTGTTTCTATTTGATTTTTGACTCTTTAGGGCTCTCTGGTTAAACTATCATAATCTGCAAAAAAAAAGTAATACTCTTTCTTTGGCTATGAGAATTTCCTCAATTTGGTTATTTTGTCTTATTGCTGTTACTAGCATTTCTAGCATTATATGGAACACAAATGGATATAATGAGCATCTTTATTTTACCCCTGATCTTATTGAAAACTTTTGATTTATACTCATGACAGATTCTGCCAGTTTTGGTTTGGAACAGATAACTTTTTTTACATTAAGAAAAGTTCTATTTCTTCCTATGCTTTCTGGTGTTTTTATTTTTTTATTTTTTAAATCCTTACCTTCTGTATTGGCTCCAAGGCAGAAGAGTGGTAAGGGTAGCCAATGGGGTTCAAGTGATTTGCCCAAGGTCACACAGCTAGGAAATGTCTGAGGTGAACCTAGGACCTCCCCGTCTCTAGGCCTGGCTCTCAATCCACTGAGTACCCAGCTGCCCCCTTTTCTGGCGTTTTTAATATGAATGGGTGTTGTATTTTCTCAAATGTTTTTCCTGCTTCAATTGACACACATGATTTTCTTTTGTATTTCTTAACATAATGAATTATGTCTATAGCCTTCCCAACACTGAACTAGCTCTGAATTACTGATATAATTCTAACTATATATAGTACCGACTTTGTGATAAACTTTTGAAGTCTCTTTGTCAATATTTTATTAAAAATATTTGAAACAATAACCATTATTGATATTAAGAGTCAGTTTTCTTTTCTGTTTTGAGTTTTTTAATTTTCATTTTTAAAACATTTTACCATATCTACATATTTCATTTTTCCCCTCCCCCATCAGATACAATAAACACTTCCACTGTGTTATACAAATGTTATCACTTATTCCTATTTCCATATTATTCGTTTTTGCAATAGAGCAATCTTTTAAAACCAAAAACTCAAATCATATGTCCATATGATCCATATGATGTTTTCTGTATTTCTACTCCCACAGTTCTTTCTCTTGATATGGATAGCATTCTTTCTCATAAATCCCTTGGGATTATCTTGCATTAACAAAGTCCACTACATTGTATTGTTCTACAATGTTTCACTTTCTCTGTATAATGTTCTCCTGGTTCTGCTCCTTTCACTCTGTATTGGTTCCTGGTGGTCTTTCCAGTTCACATAGAAATCCTCCAGTTCATTATTCCTTTGAGCACAATAGTATTTCATCACCATCAGATACCACAATTTATTTAGCCATTCCCCAATCAAAGGGCATCCCCTCATTTTCCATTTTTTTGCCACCACAAAGAGCATAGCTAGAAATATTTTTGTACTTTAGAGTACAAATCTAGTAGTGATATTGCTGGATCAAAGTGTATGCATTCTTTTAAGCCCTTTGGGCATAATTCCAAATTGCCTTCCAGAATGGTTGGATATATTCACAACTCCACCAGCAATGCATTAGTTTCCCAATTTTGCCACAACTGCTCGAACATTTATTCTTTTCCTTTACTGTCATATTGGCCAATCTGCTAGGTGTGAGATGGAACCTCAGTGTTGTTTTGATTTGCATTTCTCTAATAATGAGAGATTTAGAACTCTTTTTCATGTGCTTATTTATAGTTTTGATTTCTTTATTTGAAAACTGCCTATTCATGTCCTTTGACCATTTGTCAATTGGAGAGTGTTAACACTTTTGTTGTTGTTGTTGTTGTTGTTGTGTTTTAACACTTTTGTTGCTGTTGTTGTTTTAAACCCTTAACTTCTCTGTATTGGCTCCTAGGTGGAAGAGTGGTAAGGGTGGGCAATGGGGGTCAAGTGACTTGCCCAGGGTCACACAGCTGGGAAGTGTCTGAGGCCAGATTTGAACTTAGGACCTCTGGTCTCTAGGACTGATTTTCAATCCACTGAGCTACCCAAGCAGCCCCCTTAACACTTCTTGATTGAGGTATGAGGCTCAAATTTGAGTAATAGAAGGAATTTGAGAGGACCCTTTATTTTCCTATTTTTAAAAAACAGTTCCTATTTTTAAAAGACAATTCTTTAAATGTTTCATCAACTTTGCTTGTCCATCAAGTCCTGGCAAATTCTCCTTGGGGAGTTTATTTATCAACAGTTTGGTCTCTTTTTCTAAGTTTAGATTATTTACATCCTCTTGTTCTGAATTATGGACACACATTTTTGTAAATATTTGTTTTCTTTAGATTATTATTACTGATATATAATGGAGAGAAATAGTTCTTAATGTAATTATAATATCATCTTCATTGATGGCAAATTCATTGTTTTTTATTTTTGATTCTGATATCTTAATTCTTTAACCAAGTTAATGATTTATCTTTAATGGGAAAAAATTGCCTAGTGTGATTTATTAATTTAATATTATGAAAGAGTGAGTCCTTGCTCCTATAGCTGGGATCTTTCAATTTATCTAACACTAAGTAACTATGCTCATTTGCTTCTGTATATTATGCACTTAAGCTGTACAACTGATCAATCTCTTTCTCTTTCTTAACTAGTTCCAAATTGTTTTGTCCCACTGACATTTAGATTATTTCTGATTTGTTCTTTAATCCACCATTCATTCTGTAGAATTGTTATTTCATCTCAAATTAGTTTATGTTTCTTCAGCAGTTCTTTTTTTGAATATAATTCTTATTGCATTGCAGTTATTCAAAGATGTACTTAACATTTCTGTTTTTCTTCATTTGTCTGTAAGGTGTTTATGTGAGCCAATTTTTAGAATTGCCATGCACAATAGAGATATGTGTACTCCTTTCTATTCCCATTCAATACTCTCCACAATTTGATGAGTGCTAACTTTTCTAAAATTTTATTCATGTCCTTCACCTCTTTTTCGTTTACTTTTCAGTTAGATTTAACTAGGTCTGATGAGTCAATTTAGGGTCCCCACTATTATAATAATAATAATAATACTACCTGTCCCTTCTTGTAATTCAACTTTTCTATCAGCATTTAACATTGATACCTATCTGTTTGGAATGAATATTAATTTCTTATCTATATTACCTTTAAAATTTATTTTCTCTATCTCTATTAATTAAATCTATTTTTCCTGTTGCTGAGATCATGATCTCAACCCTCTCTTTTTTTTACTTCAGCTAAAAATAAGGTTTTGCTCAAACTCCTTATTTTAACTATGAATCTTTCTTTTCAAATTATATTTCCTACAAACAACATATTGTTGGATCCACTTCCATTTCATGCATGAATTCATCCCATTTACAGTTATGATTTAATCCCCTCCATCCTGTTTTCTTATACTTTTCTTTCTCTTTGCTGCACACCTCATTTTTGTAAAGAATAAAATGATAACGAGTGAGCTTAGTAACAAGTGTTCTCCATTTGCTATATGTAATATGCTTCTATTTCTCTAAAACGTCTTTTCTCTAGAGCCCAAAAAGGAGGTATTATGCTTTCTTTTCCTTTAAAGTCACTTTTAAAAACCCATCCTCTTCCTCAGAGTTTGTTTGGGGTAAGATGAATAGCTCCTTTAAACTATCTATGACTATTTGCCTCCCTTTCTTTTCTCTTTTTTTCTCTTCTGTTACCTTGCTGAGTGAAATGTATTTCTGCTTCTCTCTACATCTCAATGCGTTTTTCCCTCATTTGACTAGTTTAGATAAGAATGAGGATCCAAGGTCACCTGCCTCAATTCCTTCCTTCTTATTTGTATAGACTTTAATTGTATAACCCACACTTTCCCCCAATTTTCCTTTTCCTTTCCTTCATCCCAATCCACTCTCAAGAGTATTCTTCTTTCCATTTTCCATTCTTCTTTTAAAATCATCAATTCTGAGGTACCACCTCACACCTAGCAGATTGGCTAAAATGATAGCAGGTGAGAGTAATAAATGTTGGTGTGGATGTGGCAAAATTGGGACATTAATGCATTGCTGGTGGAGTTGTGAACTGATCCAACCATTCTGGATGGCAATTTGGAAATATACCCAAAGAGCTCTAAAAGACTGCCTGCCCTTTGATCCAACCATACCATTGCTGGGTTTGTACCCCAAAGAGATCAAAGATGAAAAGACTTGTATAAAAATATTTATAGCCTCACTTTTTGTGGTGGCAAAAAACTGGAAAACGAAGGTATGCCCTTCAGTTGGGGAATGACTGAACAAATTGTGGTTTCTGATGGTGATGGAATACTATTATGCTCAAAGGAATAATGAACTGGAGGAATTCCATGTGAACTGGAATGACCTCCAGGAATTGATGCACAGTGAAAGGAGCAGAATCAGGAGAACATTATACACAGAGACTGATACACTGTGGTAAAATTGAATGTAATGGACTTCTGTAGTAGCAGCAATGCAATGACCCAGGACAATTCTGAGGGATTTATGGAAAAGAATGTTACCCACATTCAGAGGAAGAACTACAGGAGTGGAAACACAGAAGAAAAACAACTGCTTGAACACATGGGTTGATGCGGACATGATTGGAGTTGTAGACTAGAAATGACTACACTAATGAAACTATCAATAAATATGTAAATAAGTCTTGATTGATGACACATGTTAAAACCAGTGGAAATGCGCATCAGCTATTTGGAGGGGGGTTGGGGGGGGGGTAAAGGGGCAACTAAGAACATGAATTATGTAAACCAGTGGATCCCAAACTTTTTTGGCCTACCGCCCCCTTTCCAGAAAAAATTATTACTTAGCGCCCCTTGGAAATTATGAAACTATTTATTGAACTCAGAATAGAATGTCATAAAAAAGAAGTGTGACCATCACCGCCTCCCTGGATCGCTGCAGCACCCACCGGGGGTGGTAGCGCCCACTTTGGGAATCACTGATGTAAACCATGGAAAATTTTTCTAGAAAATAAAAATAAAATAAAATGATCAATTCCAAGGCCCTTTATTTGAATTAGACTCCCTTTCTGGGAACAATAGAATAGAATCTTACTGTTGATAATAGAATCCTACTGGTGTTTTTTTTTATTATTCCTTTCTTTTTTTTTAAACATTTATTAATATTCATTTTTAACATGGTTACATGATTCATGCTCCTACTTTCCCCTTCATCCTCTGCACTCACCCCACCCATAGCCGATGCAAATTTCCACTGGTTTTAACATGTGTCCTTGATCAAGACCTATTTCCAAATTGTTAGTTGCATTGGTGTGGTAGTTTCGAGTCTACATCCCCAATCATGTCCACCCCAACCCATGCGTTCAAGCAATTGTTTTTCTTATATGTTTCCTCTCCTGCAGTCCTTCCTCTGAATGTGGGTAGCGTTCTTTACCATAAATCCCTCAGAGCTGTCCTGTGTCATTGCATTGCTGCTGGTACAGAAGTCCATTACATTCTATTTTACCACAGTATATCAGTCTCTGTGTACAATGTTCTTCTGGCTCTGCTCCTTTCACTCTGCATCAGTTCATGGAGGTCTTTCCAGTTCACCTGGAACTCCTCTAGTTTATTATTCCTTTTAGCACAATAGTATTCCATCACCAGCATATACCACAGTTTGTTCAGCCATTCCCCAATTGAAGGACATACCCTCCTTTTCCAGTTTTCTGCCACCACAAAAAGCACAGCTATAAATATTTTCATACAGGTCTGTTTATTTATGATATCTTTGGTGTACAAACCCAGCAATGGTATGGCTGGATCAAAGGGCAGGCATTCTTTTATAGCCCTTTGAGCATAGTTCCAAATTGCCAGCCAGAATGGTTGGATCAGTTCACAACTCCACCAGCAATGCATTAATGTCCCAATTTTGCCACATCCCCTCTAGCATTCATTACTCTCCCCTTCTTTCATTTTAGCCAATCTGCTAGGTGTGACATGATACCTCAGAGTTGTTTTGATTTGCATTTCTCTAATTATTAGAGATTTGGAACACTTTCTCATGTGCTTATTGATACTTTTGATTTCTTTACCTGA